>NW_006409169.1:129261-130283 GCF_000296735.1 Chrysochloris asiatica
GCATCATTGATGAAGTCAAGAGTGGCAGCGGTAGTGAGGTTGGCCCAGGATCAGACATTGTTTCTTTATGCTGTGCATGGGGTCGCTATGAGTTGGTTCTGACTCGATGGCACCTGACAACAACAACAATAACATTACCCTGTTGCTTTTTAGCACAGTAGTATTTAGTTTACATGTATTCAACTTTATTTCCTTGGTGCTGTGGAGTAGCCTCGACAAATTATTAGGAGGCTCTTGAAGATGGATGTGGAGTCAGCGAAAAAACACACACAGAGACAGACAGAGTGGATGGGTGGTGAGTCTTAGGCAGATGATGATGACTTCTCTTTTTATTCTTTACTTAAAAGTTTTTTACTCCTTATATACTCTCTCTATAGTCACGTACAGTCAATTACAATTCAATTAAGTGTTACATTCTTGTGTTCAACAAACATTCATGTTACAACAAAAAGCACAGCAACATCAGAGCATTAATTTAATTTTTATTGCATCCTGTTCCTTTGCATCCCCTTAATTATTCAGATAACATCCGGTTTATTCCCGTAACTCTTTTTGTTTTTCTTTAATCCTCCTAAAAATGTCTAATTAACTTTTAAGCAAAGTTGTATATCTTGACTTATATTTTTTACTCTCATCTATTGGATTTTAGAATAAGAACATAAAAGTATCTGAAGTTTCATAGTCAAAAACTAAGCAGCAATTCCCCTATACTAACTACTTCCCAAAACCTCTAGTTAAATTTCTACCTACATTCCTACGTTTTCCCACAGCTCTTGATTGGCTCTTTGCTATCTTCCTGTGCCTCAGTGTCTCTTGCTCTCCCGACTGTGCAGGATGTTGATTGTAAGATTGTTTTTTAGCTATCTTTCAGGTGCCTCAGTGTCTACTAAGCAGGATGTAATCTTAAACTTGAAAATCTTTTAGCTGATGTGGCTTTTCTAATGGTGAGACTTATTGTTGATGTAAAAAGCAACTATTATAACTTTACATGATTAAATTTAGTGTGAGAGTGTCTAAATGTA
>NW_006409169.1:130383-131794 GCF_000296735.1 Chrysochloris asiatica
GATGTAAAAAGCAACTATTATAACTTTACATGATTAAATTTAGTGTGAGAGTGTCTAAATGTAGTTTTAATTTTTACTATGATTATAGCAAATTATCAAGTGAATATATAGAAAATTATTAAAGAACTTCTTATAATAAGATCAAAATTGAGCCATGCACAAAAGGAAAAAAACAAGAACTGCAAGGCCTCGGCATGAGATTCCCCTCGGGGCTTTGCCAACCAAGGAGACACTCATTGTAGCTTTGCTAAACAATGAGCTCTTCATGCTTAGGGTCTCTCACCATTCCGTTCCTTGATGGCATGGCTTCTGCCACCTTGGTCTGCTTATTGTTGATTTCTAGTTTTATAGCATTGTTGTCTGAAAACATGCTTTGTATAGTATTTTGATGTTTTGTAAATTTATGGAGGCTTGTTTTGTGGCCTAACACATGGTCAATTCTGGAGAATGTTCTGTGTACATTGGGAAAGAATGTGTATTGTGCTGTTGTTTGTTTGAATGCTCTGTACACATCTATGAGGTCAAGTTTGTTGAATATGCTATTTAGTTTTTCTGTAAATTTGTCAAGTCTTTCTGGTTGTTCTATCACTTTTTGAAAGTGACATATTAAAATCTCCCACTATAATTGTTGATTTGTCTATTTCTCCCTTCAACTCTGTTACTGTTTGCTTTATATATCATGGTTCTCTTTCATTGGGAGCATAGATATTCATTATGGGTATGTCATCTTGCTCAATTGACCCTTTAATCATGAGATCATGTCCTTCTTTACCTCTTATGCCTTAAAGTTTACCTTAAAGTAAATTTTTGCCTTAAAGTTTACTTTATCAGATTTTTTGTCTTAAAGTTTACTTTATCAGAGATTAGAATTACCATTCCTGCTTATTTTTTTTATTGCAATTAGCTTGGTATATATTTTTTTCCATCCCTTAACTTTTAGTCTGTTTTTGTCTTTCTGTATAAGATGTGTCTCTTGCAGACAGCATATTGAAGGGTCTTGTTTTCTTATCCATTCTGCCAATCTCTGTCTCTTCACTGGTTCATTTAATCCATTGACATTCGGTGTAATTATCAACAGGTATAAATTAATATATATCATTATGTTAATTTTTGTTGTGCTGTTCATTCCTTTGTTCTGCATGCCTTCTTGTGCTGAGTTCATGTTTTTTGTGCTATTTCTTGTCAGTTTCTTCTTAGTTTTAATGTTTTATTGTTCTGCTTCATCTTCATTTTCATGGTAAGTTGTGAAGTATTAATTTTGTTTGAGGTTACCCTATGCTCTTTTTAACTTCCCCCTGCATTTAAGACAGTCTATTATATCCTGCAATCTACCTGAACTCCTCACCCCGTGGATCTCTGTTCCTATGCGTTTCCTTTCTTTGACATTGTTGATATTTTGATCTTTGATTGG
>NW_006409169.1:132604-136568 GCF_000296735.1 Chrysochloris asiatica
TATGTTTCTATGTTGTTAAGCTTACTGAGTGTCTCCTGGTGGATGTGATCTGGAGATAGACTTCTCTTTTCACACGTAATGCCTATCAACTTTTATTGACTCCTGTCCAGATGGTGGGATATTATGGAGTAAGCTTGTAGCTTGATTATATGGACATGATTGCTATCTTTTCTTGGGTAAGGTAAGGGGTGAAAGCTCCCACCCCCAGGAAAAATGTGAGACCAAAAGGACCACAATAGAAACAATGTAAAAGTAGAGACAAAAACCACCACTCAAATACAAGAATAAAACCATAGATGACTGTCCAGCAGCCTTTGCTGTGCAGGTCAGTGTGCGTGCACTGTAGAAACCTCCTGCAGTGGGTAGGGGTGTCCAGTTGCTCAGGCCCCTCCTCTAGTCACCACTGTGGAGGTGAACAGATAGATATTAAGAAACAAATGGAAGGATTGCTCTCTATTTTTATCTCTGAAGGTAAGTTATGTATCTGTGTCTGCAAAGCATAATTCTCAAAATAACTGTGCCCTTGTATATAATAGTTGATGTTGACTCTTGCCTTTTATATTGAGGTTTTACAAGATGCATAAACGTTTTGGCTACATGGCCAGGCCTGCTTTTTTCTTGCTAGGTAACTCAGGTATAAAAGGTCTCACCCAGGTCAACTTTAGGTCTGGGTCCCAGAGTCAGATGTCATAAGAAGCTGCCAAAGAGTCAGTCTGTGGGACCAATGGTGCTCCTTCCAGGGACCTTCTCACTGTACCATGGGAAAACTGTAGGCACAATGCTGGACCCTTTTAGAGGTGTGCTCCCACTCACCTGAGGGTGTCCGGACTGGGCAGTGAGGGTGCGACAGGGGAGAGGAGAATAGAAAGTTGTATCATCTGTCACACCTCTTTTTCCAGAAGCTCCACAGTGTCACTGTACCAGCCTGGCTGTGGCCCTGCCTTCTGATATCTGACCAGGCCAAGGGGTCGCCAGGAGCATCCGCATCCTGTGTCCCATGTCCAGATTGATTCAATAGTTGCTGTATTATTTTCCTTTTCACAGTCAGATTTCTCCACGGTTGGCACAGAAACTGCACCTGGCACCTTGTACACCAAAACTCTGGTGCTGCTCCAGGAAGTGCCTTCTCTGGTTTATTTGCACCTCCACTGAGGAGCCTCCCCTACCTGTCTCTGCTTTACCTGCCACCAAGCCGGACGTCTTGTCTACTTTTTTTAAAAGTACATTCATTAACTTTTTATTGAATACTGCATATTTAGAATATAAAATTATCTCACTTCCTCTTCAGAAACTCACACAACTTGCGTTTATCCCATCTTCAAAAATTTTACTGTTGTTAAAACAGCCTTAACTCCCTTCCCTTCCACCACTCTCACATCCAATTTACTGTAAGCATTGCTGCTAGATTAATTACAATGAATAATGCTTTAAATATATTATGCTCATTCACAAAAAAAAAAAAAATGTGTAGAGATTCCTTTTTGTTGGCAAAATTATTTTATACATCTTGTCTGGTATTCAAGACACTAAACACTATATTTCTGATTCTGATTTGAAGCATTTCTTCTACCCACTCCCTGAACCCTCTGCTCCAATGTTCTCACACACTGTTCTCACATAAGTCATATGTATCTCTACTGTCAAACCTTGGTGGTGGCTATGTGCCATGGAGTAAGTTCTGACTCATAGCAACCTTATACAATGTTTCTGAGGCTATTAATCTTTACAGGAGCAGAAAGCCTCATTGTTCTCCTACATAGTGGCTGGTAGAGTCTAACTACTGACCTTACGGTTAGAAACTCAGCTCATAATCCACTATGAAACCAGAGTTGTCAAACTTTAGTTCACACTATTTCCCATGTCTGGGATGTGTATTTCCTCCACTAAACTTATCTAAGTTGATAATGAGTAGTAGTTATGATTAGGTGCTGTCATTTCTAACTTATGGTTGTCAGCCAATGCACAGCAGAACACTGCCCTGTCCTGTGCCATCTTCACAATTGTTATGTTTGATCCCATTGTTGCAGTCACTGTTTTAGTCCATCTTGTTAGGAGTTTTCCTTTTTGTCAATAACTCTATTTTACTAAGCATGATGTCCTTTTACTAGGATTGGTCTTTCCAGACAACATGACCAAAGTCCATGAAATAAACGCTTGCCAGCATCACTTCTAAGGAACATTCTGACTGTACTTCATCCAAGAAATATGTGTTTGTTCTTCTGGCAGTCCATGGCACTTTCAGTATTCTTTACCAACACCATAATTCAAATGCATCAATTCTTCTGTTTTTCCTTTTTCACTGTCTTACCTTTTCATACATATGAGGTGATTCCATGGAATGAATGCTATACTTTTTCCATGGCAGTTCACAGTGCTTTCCATATTCTTCAAAAGCACCACAATTTAGATATATCAAATCTGCTCTGGTCTTCCTTATTCATTGTCCAGTTTTCACATGACATGAGGTGATTGGAAATATAATAGCTTGAGTCAACTCCTCCTTAATCCTCAGTGACATCTTTGCTCTTTTGCACTTTAAAGATGTCTTTTGCAGCAGATTTGCTTAATGCTATATGTTGTTTGAGTTCATGATTGCTAATTCCATGAGCATTGATTGTGGATCCAAGTAAAAGTAAATCCTTGACAATTTCAAGATTTCTTCATTTATCATATTATTGATTGGTCCTCAACAATCAACAAAACAAAAAAAAAGTTGAGGACTTTTGTTGTCTACATTGAGTTGTAATCTGTACTGAATGCTGTATCCGTTTATATTCATTAGTAAATGATTGAAATTCTCCTTACTTTGAGCAAGCATGATTGTGCCATCTACATATTAAAGGTTATTAATGAGCCTTCCTTCAATCCTGATGCCCCATTCTTCTTCATATAGTGTAGTTACTCAAATTATTTACTCTAAATACAGATTAAGTACAATAAAAGAAAACAACCCTAACACACACCTTTCATGATTTTATACCTTGCAGTACTTCATGGTTTATTCTAAATCCTGCCTCTTGATCTGTGTACCGATTACACATGAGAATAACTAAGTGTTCTAGAGTTCCCTTTCTTGGCACAGTCATCCATAATTTTTTTCAATACTGACAACTTTAGAGATATCATTGTTATAGAGCATTTAGCCACTTATCAAATATAAACTATCTATTTATGTTTTAATTATACATCCTCCAGTTTTGCATAAAGTTGCTATGAGTCAGTACCAACTCGATGGCACCTAACAACAACAACATCTCCAGTTAGGTTATACAACCAAACCAAATCCACTGCTTCCAAGTTGATTCCAACTCATAGCAACCCTGTAGGAAAGAGTAGCTGTGCCCCATAGGGTTTCCAAGGTTGTGCATTTTTTACAGACAAAAATTGCCTCATCTGCCTCCCACATAATAGCTGATGAGTCCAATATGCCAGCTGTATCAGCACTCCAACCCTCAATCCACTTTACTTCCAAGATTTCAGCTAGGTTACACATACCTTGAAATCAGGATCTTCTTCATACAGGTGTGTAAAGTGATTTCTATTAAAAACTTTAAGAATGTATAGTGAAGCTGCTTGCTGATGTTGATAGTGCCAGCACAATCTTTAACAGTATAAAATAAAATAAAGGCTAGACTATATAGAATTATTTAGCAAAATTTCAGAATGCACCATATGCTTCTGTCCAATTGTTGTTATTGCTAGGTGCTGTTGAGTTGGTTCTTACGCATGATGACATAGTGAACAACACATTTTGCCTGGTCCTGCCACATTTTCACAATTGTTAATATGTTTGAGTCCATTGTTGCTGCCACTGTGTCAATCAATTGTGTTGGGTCTTCTTTTTTGTTGACGCTTCACTTTTCCAAGATGTTGCGGACCGTGTAAGACTGGTCAGAGGTTTGAGGCCCTATAGGCCCGAGTGTAACAAATGAGGCCACTGGCAGTTAATGGCAAATTGTTTTTC
>NW_006409169.1:136918-137742 GCF_000296735.1 Chrysochloris asiatica
GCAGAGGCCACGATGCCTGTACTCCCAAGCCTGCCCACCAGTGATATATCCACCCTGGCTTTGGGGTGCCTCATTGTCTCTCTCTTTGTCTCCTTCTGTGTATTCTTGCTATATCTTTATCGCTGTCCAGTATCTCCTCCTCGTGAACCGAACCCCTATGTCGAGGCAGGTCCCCGACCAAGAATGAGGTCCTTCTCCAGTGACACTATGTTCAAAGAATGAATGATAAAGTCTCATCATCTTGATGCCTAAGGAGCACTCTGGCTGTACTTCCTCTAAGATAGATTTGTTTGTTCTCCTGGCAGTCCATGGTACTTTCAATATTCTTCTCCAGTACCCTGACTGAATTGCATTAATTCTTCTACAGTCTTCACTATCTATTGTCCAACTATCACATGCATATAAGATGTTTGAAAACTCCATGGCTTAAGTCAGTTATACCTGAGTCCTTACACATAGTTTTAAGGTATTTATCATTCTAAATAAGCATATATTTCTAGTATTGCATTTTGCCTTTCCCATCATCCAAGTTAACATGTGGAAACCCTAAGTCCAGTGAATCAATTTTGCTTGCCTCCCAACCCTGGTAATGATCAAAGAATTTTTCTTTTAGTATGAAAGCTTTTTCATGACATCTTATAATAGTGGTCATATATAATATTTGTCTTTTTGTGATTGACTAATTTAACTTAGCATAATGATCTCCAGATTCATCCATGTTATAAGGTGTTTCACAGATCCATTATTCTTCAATAATGTTTAATAGTATCCCAAAGAGGAGGGACCAGTAGTTGGAAAATTTGGACTTGGTGATAGAAATGATG
>NW_006409169.1:140117-141557 GCF_000296735.1 Chrysochloris asiatica
ATTCTTCCAATGGTCATTTAGACTATCTCCATCTTTTTGATGTTGTGTTGTGATGAACATGGATATCTAAGCCCATAATTTTGTCATGGTTCCCATTTATTGAGGATATATGCAAGTAGAGGGACTAATGAATCATGTATTTCTATTTCCAACATTCTGAGGATTCTTTGTATTGTAATTCACAATGGTTGCATAATTTTAGAATCCCTCCAGCAGTGTAAGAGGGTTATAGCATGGCTCTTCCCTTTCCATCATTTGTTATTTTCAAGGTTTATTTTTGTTTGTTTTTTTGTTTTTTAACTTAGCTCTTAATGTTGGGATGAAATAATATCTAATTGCTGTTTTGATTTATTTCTCTCTAATGGCTAATTCAAACCCATCAGCTACTACTTGGGAACCCAATAGAGGGTTGCTAAGAGTCAAAATTACTTGACAGCACTTAATAACAATAGTATATTATCACAAGCTTCTTTACATATGTTTGTTGGCAACCTGATGTATTCTTTAGTGCAGCCTGTGTTCATGTTCTCTGCCAATTTTTAAATTGGATTATTTATCTTTTTTATGTTGAGGTGTCGAAGTTTTCTGTAAATTTTGGAGGTTAGTCCTTGTCTGACATGTCGTTGTCAAAAGGTTGTTTTGGAGTTTTTTTTTTCCCCCAGTGTGTAGACTCTCTTTTAGTAAAATCTGTTCACATATAGGAGTGTCTAATTTTTATCAGGGCACAACCATTTATTTTGTCTTCAGCTGTTTGTGTATTTTCAATTGTGTTTGATAGTGTATTTGTGACATATAACAGAGTTCCCATGTTTCTCACTATTTTTTCACTGGTGATCAAATACAGTTGTAGGTTTTATATTTAGGTCTTTAATCCACATTTGGTTTCTTTTTGTATATGGTGTGAGATATGTGTTTTGTTTCATTTTTCTGCCAGTTTTACTAGCACTATTTGTTGAAGACACCATCTATCCTCCATTTCATGTTCTTTGGTCCTTTGGTGGTGTTATTACCATTAAATGCCATCATTAACAATCCAGTGCTTATCCTACAGCACCACACCAGGACTCCATATGTGGATAGATTCATTTATTTGTTCTCAATTCAGTTACATTGGTCAATGTACCTTTTGTTATGTCAGGTTGTTTTTGACTACTATGGCTGTAATTAGGTTTTGAGATCAGAAATGCGATGCCTACAACTGCTTTTTGTTGTTGTTGTTTTCCCCTTTAGTAATGTCTTGCTTATCCAAGGTCTCTTTCCTTTCCATATACAATTAGCAATTAGGTTTTTTGTTCTTTGTTTGTTTTAACGTTTTAGTGTGAATTATGTGATAGTTTACATGGGAGAACATCAGTTTTACATTCATCCTACTATATATTGTTTCATTGCCATGGTTACAATCCCCTCCATGCATCATCAATCAACCAACCAAAGGATATA
>NW_006409169.1:142230-145334 GCF_000296735.1 Chrysochloris asiatica
TTCTTGTGCATATGCCCTCTCTTCTTATCAGCTGGATGTTTCACTCTCCACTCTAGTCCTCTGTGGCTATGTCACTGACTCTGGGCCCAAGAGTCCCCAAGTCTTGCCATACTGCTGGCCAACCATGTCTCCACCCAGGTTTACAGGAGTCTATCGAATGTTGTAGGGCTTAGCTCACAGCTTCATTGGTGTTTTTCCCTCACTTCCCCTTATCAGTGATGAACGTGGTCACCAACAGAGCGTGTACTCCCATTGGAAGGGGGTTTACTCTGAGGGCACTGGTCCACTTGCCTTGATGTCTCCTGGGCTAACAACTTGCTTGTTCTTGTAGTAATCAGTCAGTCTGCCTATATTGTTTTGTATTTTTCCTGTCGGTCTTTCTTTCAAGAAGTATCTTCTGTTCTAGCCACTCCAGGCTGGTCTGCCCATCCTTTAAAGAGAAAATTTCCCACCTCTGAAGATTCTGGATGCTGTTCAGGCTTCCACCTATAATCTTATGTAATGCAGAGGCTCTGCAGTATGCCTCCTTCACTGGGCACTTTGTAGCACCATTTTAGGTATTCCAATCAGTTATAGGCAGAAGACGGACTTACAAGCTTTCTGTGGTGATATTTCTGGCTATTCCTTTCTCTCCCCTTCCAGTGTCTATTTTATAATATAATGCAAGGAAAATCAAGAATCAAAAGACAGTCAAGCATTTTAACATTATCACCACCACCACCCTTTCCCCATTCCAACCATGTCTCAATCCCTGTATCCCAGAGCCCTGCTAGCGATTAGTTTTTCCATCTCTTTAGAGACTGATGGAATCTGGATTGGTGTTTTATTATATCTATAAATTGCTTTGAGTAGTATTGACATTTTCACAATGTTAAGTCTTCCTACCTACTTCTATTTTTGTAAGTCTTTTGGTTTCCTATAGTAGTGTTTTATAGTTTTCTTTGTATAGGTCCTTTGTTTCCCAGGTTAGATTTATTCCTAAGTATTTCAGCTTTGGGGTAGCTATTGGATATTGTAAATGGAGGAGTCTTGGCATGGTTTTATGGCACAAAATACTTGAAGGCAAGGTCAGTTTGAACCACAAGGTTGATGGTTCAAACTAACCAGTTGCTCCTTGGGAACCTTATAATGCACCAATATGACTCATAACTGACTCGATGGCACTTAACAAAACCACAATGTAAATCAAATTGTTTTTCTCATTGTCTTTTCAGAGTTCTAGTGTGACACTATAGAATTTGGACCCCAAGGTTAGCTTGAACTGCAAGGATGGCAATTCAAACACACCAGCCACTCTTGTTACACCCTATACAGGGTAGCTATGAGTCAGAACAGACTTGATGGCACTTAACAACAACAACAACAACATGTGTGTAATGAAATGCAACAGATTTTGTGTGTTTTTATTATACCTTGCCACATTTCTATATATTTCAATGATTTCCAATAATTTTCCTGCTAAGATGTTGGGAATTTTCTTAATGTGTAGTATCTTATCATCAGCAAAGAGAGAGAGTTTTTATTTCTTTGCCAATTTAGATGCCTTTGATTTCACGTTCTTGTCTTATAGCTCTGGCTAAGACTTCCAGCAGTATATTAATGAGGAGCAGTCTATTTCTTTCTTCAATTCTATTAGAGTTCAATTTATGTATTTTGAGAGCTGTTCTTTGGGTGCATATATATTTTTATGGCTATTTTCCTTTGTTCAATTGAGACTTTAATCACAATATACTGTCCCCCTTTCTATCAATGCTGGTTTTGTCTTAAAGACTATTATATCATAGATTAACATTGCCACTCTTGCTACTTTTTTATTTTCATTAACTTTGCATATGTATTTTTCCATCCTTTTATTTTTAGTGTGCAAGCCATATCTCTTGTAGGTAGCCATTTTCTTATCCATTCTGCTATTCTGTCTCTTTTAGTGCATTTAATCCACTTATGTTCAGTGTGATTTTCCATCTGTTTGCTGTGTATTTTTTGTGGTGTTGCTTATTTCTTTATTCCACATAATTTTCTGTGTTGAATTCATTTTGTTTGTGCATTTTCTTCATTGTTATTGTTTTAATGTTTACTAAATCTTTATAATGTTCCTCTTTTATGTTTTTATGTGGTTTATAAATTTTTTAGACTTCCTGAAATTTATTAATTTATTCCCAAGTTTAAAACTGTCTGTATTATATTGATATTGATTTGAATTCCTTGCCATTTAGAAATTCTGTAACTACACTATTTCTTCTCAATACTGTGTAGTTGTCTTCACTATAAATTGATATATCTGAATCCCTATTTTCAGTCTTGAAAGTTTGTTTTACTTTAGATACTTCTATAACTGGATTGAGTTCTAGGTGTTATTATTATGCATGTTAATCTCAGGCTGTTGTCTCTTGTAGTTGGTTCTCAGTACAAAAAAACAACCTTTAGTAGTTTTTGTAAGGTTAGTCTGGAATTGTACAAATCCCTTCATTCTCTGTTTATACAGAAATGTCATAATTTCACAATCATATATAATGTACATCATTGTTGTGTATATGATTCTTGCATGGCTTTTTCTTTTCTTTCTTTCTTTCAGAGTTTTATGTATGTCTTCTCATTTCCTTCTTGCCAGCTTGGATGCTACTGATAAAGCAGAGATTAGTCTTATTGGTTCTTTTGGTAAGTAATTTTGTATTTTTCCTGATCAACTCCCAAGTTTCTTTTCCTGTCTTTGATTTTAGAGAGTTTGTTTATGATATATTTCAGTGATTTGTGGGTAATCTATCTTGTTTAGGGTTCATTCATCTTCTTGAAAGCTTATTTTCTCATCTGTCATGATGTTAGAGAAGTTTTCTTTGAAACATCCTTCAACATACTTTTCTGTGCTGATCTTTGTATCTTTTAATTCTGAAATTCTGATCACACATAAACTATTCTTTTCATGGTTTTAAAATAAATATTCCACCACTCATTTGTCCATTAGTCATACTGTGATGGCTTGAATGTTGCTGTATTTCTGAAAGCTATGCCACAAGTATTTTAAATACCAACATGGTCACCCAAGCTGGACAGGTTTCAGTTGAGCTCCCAGATAAAGACAGACTGGAAATAAGGAGACACTGAATATT
>NW_006409169.1:146149-147166 GCF_000296735.1 Chrysochloris asiatica
AGCAGGAGAGACACAGACTAAAAAGGAAGCAGGCTGAAAATTAAATGCTGAGTTACGTTATAATGACCAACGGTGGCATATTGAAATTTCTCAGTAGGTCTTGAAGGCAAGAAGCTGAAAGAGGGACATTAAATTCACACTGATATTTAGCTACATAGTTTTTTTTATTCCTTCTCTTTTTATTGTGATTATAGACTACAGTATCCAATCTGTCTTTTTTGCTGTTTTTTGTTTTGTTTTGGTCCCCTCTTTACCTCTAGGGGGCTCTTTCTCTCCCTAAATTACCCAAAAAGAGACAGAAAATGCAGTCATATAGTCAAGCTACAATCACACCCTATAAAATCCCTCCATCTAGGCAAGAACCAATACCAGCTTCCACATACCAGGTAGGCAACCAACACCTGTGACAGTTACTCTGAGTTGAGTAATAAGAAGATAGAAAGGAAAAGCCCATCTCCTGATCACATCTACCTGGAAGCAACCAAAAAGCATAACAAAACATGATCATACATTAATCTAAGTATTAAGATCACAACTAACTACTGAATATGCCAAAGAAACAGATGACCATCTCTGGAGATGTCCAGAAACAACATAAAATGAATGAGAGAAATGATCTGGCAGTAGACCTACACTCCATATTAGACAGAGGGCAGGTTTTGGAAATGCCTGAGAAGGAATTCAGAAAAATGATAATAAAAGAATCAAAACACTTCACAATGCAGTTGAGAAAAATAAGGAAGAAGTCAGGAAAGTGCTACAGGAACAATCAAATGAGCATTGGAAACAATTCAAAGCCTAAAAAAAGAATTCTAATTAATAATAGAATATCAGAAATGGAAAATATACTGAAAGGGCAAAAGAGAAGTGAAGAAATGGAAGCAAGAACTAGTGAGCTGGAGGACAAATCTCTCAATACCACTAAGATAGAAGAGCAACCAGAAAAAAGGATTAAAAAATATCTGAAGAAGGTCTAAGATTCATGTTGGACTACATGAAGAGGAATAAATTAAGAAT
>NW_006409169.1:148421-149715 GCF_000296735.1 Chrysochloris asiatica
AGATAAAGATGGACATTATCTCATGATTAAACAGCAATTGACCAAGATGACATAACCATCAAAAATATCTATTCTCCCAATGAAAGAGCTCCAAAATAGATAAAGCAAACTCTAACAGATTTGAAAAAAGAAATAGACAAATCTACAATAACAGTTGGTGATTTTAATAAACCACTTTTGAAAATGGACAGACAACCAGAAAGAGACTCAACAAAGACACAGTGGAACTAAACAACACAAACAACCAACTGGAATTCATAAATGTGTATAGAGCATTAAAACCAACAATAATACAGCATGCATTCTTTCCCAGTGCATGTCAAACATTCTCTAGAATAGACCATGTGTTAGGCCACAAAGCAAAATATCAAAATACTAGAAAGCATCTTTTCAGACAACAATGCCATGAAACTAAAAATCAACAATAAAAAGACAAAGGAAATAAAGTTGAATACATGAAAACTAAATAACACCCTGCTGAAAAGCAACTGAATAATAGAAGAAATTAAATTTGAACTCATAAAGGTCCTCGAACCAAATGAGAATGAAAACACAGCATACCAAAATATTCGAGATGCAGTGAAATCGGTGTTCAGAGGAAATTTTATTGTGTTTATTTATTTATACATCCAAAAAAAAGAAAGAACAAAAATTAACACATTAACATAGCATCTCCAACAATAGGAAACAGACAAGCAGAGGGAACCTACAGTCACCCAAAGAAAAAAATAGTAAAGACTAGAGTAGAAAAATGAGATAGAGAACAGAAAAACTACAGAAAGAATCAGAAGTACAAGAAACTGGTTATTTAAAAGGGTTAATAAAATTGACAAACCATTGGCAAACCTAACAAAAGAAAAGAGAGAGAATACACAAATTGCATGCATTAGAAACCACATTGGTGATGTCACAATGGACACAAAGGAAATAAAAAGGATAATAGCAGAATGCTATGAAGAGTTATACTCTAACAAATTTGAAAACTTAGAAGAGATGGGTACATTTTTAGAAAAATACCTACTTAAACTTACACAGAGTGAAGTAGAAAACCTGAACAGACTCATAACAAAAGATGGAATTAATCAGATCATCAAAAATTCCCAACCAAAAAAAAGTCCAGTTCCAGATGGCTTCACTGATGAGTTCTACCAAACATTCAGGGAAGCGCTGTCATCAATAGTACTCAAATTATTCCAGAATATAGAAGAGGTTGGAAATTTTCCTACTACATTTTATGAAGCAAGCATAACCCTCATACCAAAACCAGGTAAGGACGTCACAAGGAAAGAAAATT
>NW_006409169.1:153362-154238 GCF_000296735.1 Chrysochloris asiatica
GCTTTGGGCTGTGCTTGTGGCTCTCTAAGTTGGTCGACCCCACCTCAAAGCCACGATCCAACGGTTAGCCTAAGACGGCGCTCTCACATCTGGGGTAAGTAGGACAGCCTGGACAGCCACTGCAGTCTCTTCCCACTAGGCAGCGTCTTCCCATCGATCTGGTCTCCAGACACCTCTCACCCTGCCACTCTGTGGTCTGGGTTTCATTTAACACCTCCACCAGGTCTGCGCAATTCTTGCACATCGTTTAGCCGCTGCCCTCCATGATAGAAGCAATTCCTCTACTTGGAATTTACCCACAAGAAATACAGGCCATAACACAAGTAGATAAATGCACACCAATGTTCATAATGGCATTATTTATAATAGCAAAAAGATGGAGACAGCCTAAGTGCCAATTAATGGGAAAATGGATAAACAAACTCTGGTGCATATACACAATGGAAAATTACGCTACTTTGAAGAACAACAAGGAAGCGACAAGCCACAACATAACATGGATGAGCCTTGAGGACGTTATGCTGAGTGAAATTAGTCAGTCACAAAAGGAGAAATACTGCATAGGACCATTATTGTAAAATATTAAGAAAAAGAATCCATTCTAAAAGGGAAAATTTTAAAAAAATGCTGGTTACTGGTACGTATAAGGTGGGTTGAAGGGAGGGAGGGGAAGGTGGAGCATAGGGTAGGGAATAGAAACAGGATAGCTTAGGTGCTGGGGTTTTGGGCAGTACACAAGAGGGGGAAGGGAATAGAAGAACAAGGTGAATGGGAGAACAGTTAGGCAGGTTTGCATAGACAAAGTGGGACAGGTAAATAATGATGTATACACAACCTTGGATCAACAAGGTTCTGGAATACAGAAATGAAGGCATG
>NW_006409169.1:155358-158754 GCF_000296735.1 Chrysochloris asiatica
AGGGTGCAGAGGAAGGTAGAATTTGCACTGAGTAGTATCCAATCTGTCTAGGTAGGGCTGATGAAAGGAAATGCGTACATGGAATATCAAAGATATTGTCCGATGATTTCCACATTCCATTAGGTCGCCTCTCTTTGGAATGGGCACAAATATGGAGCTCTTCCAACCAGTTGGCCATATAATTGTCTTCCAAATTTCTTGGCATAAATCTGTGAGTGCCTCCTGTGCTTCCTCACTTTGTTGAATGATTTCAGTTTGTATCCCATCAATTCCTGGTGCCTTGTTATTTGCCAATTCCTTCAATAAAAGGGAAGAGAACTTAAAATACTTGCTGATGAAGATCAAAGACCACAGCATGGATTGCATCTCATTGTAAAAAAAACAACAACAAAAAATCCTCACCATTGGACCAATAAATAATACCAATATAAATCAAGAAAATGATTGAAGTTGTCAAAGACTTCCTTTTGCTCGGATCAACCATAAACACTCATAGAAACACAGAAGCAGCAGTCAAGAAATCAAATGACATATTGCATTAGGCAAATCTGCTGCACAAGACCTCTTTAAAGTGTTGAAGAGCAAAGAAGACAGTTTGAGGACTAAGGTGCACCTGACCCAAGCCATGGTATTTTCAATAACCTCATATACATGTGAATGTTGGACAATGAATAAGGAAGACCATAGGAAAATAGATCCTTTTGAGTTATGGTGTTGGAGGAGAATATTAAAATTACCATGGACTGACAAAAGAACAAACCAATCTGTGTTGGAAGAAGTACAATCAGAAACAAGGATGGGCAAGGTGACTCCATCTCCCATACAAGACATTATCAAGATGGTCTGTCCTTGGAGAAGGATATCATGCTTTGTAAAATGGTGGTCAAAGAAAAAGAGGATGGCCTTAATGAGATGAATTGGCACAATTGCAGAAGCACTGGGTTCAAACGTAGCAATGATTGTAAGGTTGGCCGAGGAACGGGCAGTGTTTCTTTCTATTGTGCTTGGGGGTCACTATGGGTTGGTACCAACTCAATGGTTCCTAACAACAATAACAACAAACAAATAAATATTAATTAGGTTTTCTTTGTGATTTTTCCTTTTTCTTACTGATTGTTCTTCTAGTACAATATTATTGAGACATTTGTCTTAAACCTGTTTATCCAGCTCCCACTGATTCAAATCTACTCTTTTGCTCTTTCATTATTATTCATTTCTGAAATCTTAGTATTAATCTTCTGGATGTCTATTTGTAGGTTTTGTATTGTATCTAATCTTAATCTATTTTGTTCATTTGTTCCTGTTGTGTTTTTCAAAATTTTCCATAGTTTTTTTAGTTGTTTTTTTATTGTGTTCTCCTTGTTTTCTTTATTCTTTCTATAAATCCATTTTAGGTAAATAATTATGATTCCTTTGAGTTCTTTTTCATGTAATTCCAATGTCTTTTCTTCCTCAAATTTTTTTCTGTCTATGAATCATTGTCACTTATTTGAGCTTCATAAACATTAAACTTTATTCAGGTTTTTTCCCTCTTTTTAAATGGATTGTTCTTCTAGTACAGTAGTTTTAAGAAGTTTATCATCAAACTCATTAATTCAGGTTTCCATTGATTCAACTCTATTTCTTGTCCTTACAATGTGTTAATCATTTCTGAAATTTAAATATTAACCTTCTGGATTTCTATTTGCAGATTTTGCATTGTTTCCCAACCCTTTATCTATTTTGTTTATTTGTTTCTGTAGTATTTTCCTGACTATTTCCAAGTTGTTGTTGTTGTTGTTTTCTATGTTCTCCATGCTTGATCTTTCTTTCAATCTGTTTAACTAAACTTATCTCTGAACTAAACTTATCTATTATGGCCTAATATTTGTATTTAATTGATCACTGCATATCAGTGTGTTCATAAGCACTCACAAGCTGCCTCCTGATTGGTGTGATTAGATAATGTAGGTATATTCATAGTTCTCCAGTTGGCACTCACGCAGCTCAGGTAAGGTTAAATTGGTGCCCAGTGGGTAGGACTGCAGTGGATACAGGTGTGACTGGACTCTCTTAGAACTGTTGTTATTCCCTGTCTGGTGGGCAAGAAGAGAAAACACATACACACCCAAGACAAACAAGGAAAACAAGAAAACAATAGCAAAGAAAGAAAATAACAAAGGAGAAAAAAACAAAACAGAAGACGGATAGCAGCAAGAAAAAAAGACTGAAAGAAAACTAGAAAGAGGGAAAGGAAAATAAAACTACAGGAGAGAAAAACGAGAGAGAAAATAAAAAGAAAGAAAATACACTCAACATAATTATAGAGAGGGAAGAAGAAAAGAAAAAGAGACAATCAAGTAGACAGGAACAAAAGAAATCTCAAGAAAAAAATAAAAGGAAAGAAGAAAAGGAGAAAAGAGACACAGAATAATGAATACAAAATGAAAGCAGAGAAAAAGATGATGTAAAGCAAGGGGAGAAAAGGGGAAGAAGAGGAGGAGAAATAATAAAGTTAAGAAAAAGAAAAAAAAATGTCAACATCCTGGCTGGTGCCGGATAGAGAAAGGTGAACTCTTGGGGGAAGGGAGTGGGGTTTAGAGGTGCCTGCCATCCAAGGAATTCATGTGGTAGTTGGGGATGGGATGAAACAGTGATATTTCTGACGCCAGGTGACATTCCTATAGGCCTATATGTTATCTATGCTCAGGGCACCCAATCTGGAAGTTGTCCATGCAGGCCTTTAAGCAGCTGAGATAAAGGTCTATCAAACCCACAGGTTAACCAGGGTCATGTTACCAGTTCTGAAATTTCCACCTAATCAAGGCTGGCCAGAACCAGCTCTGCAGGATTAGAGCAGGGTTCATCTGAATCCAGGTACTAGGTATGATCCAGTCAGCAGCCAGTTCACAGTTATGTGGATCAGAACTGCATGGCTCACAAATACTCAGGTCTGAAGAGAGAAATAGTTGAACTGCAGGTTCACAAGGGTATGGCCTAACCACCTAATAGTCACCAGGATATGATGGGGAACAAGAAAGAATAGAACTTTTATTATTGAAAGTCACTGGTGTGCATCTCAGCTCCAATTTTATGTTGGCATCCAAATTCATGCCCAAGAATTCAAGATGGCCAGTAGACAGAGTTCAACTGTCTCCTTTTTTCACCATACCTGTTCTCTTTCTTCTAAATCCCTTGCTCTCATGCTTATAGTTAGAAGACTGTCATATGCATCTTTTACATTTGTATTTCTGTATATTTGTTGTAGAAGGTCTGCGTAGTATGTCTGACTGGTCTGCCATCTTGAAATGTCATCACTCTTTAAATATTTAAAGAAATCCTTTGCAGCAGATTTGCCCAATGCAATATGTATTTTAGTTTCTTGACTGCTGCTTCCATGAGTGTCAATTGTGGATC
>NW_006409169.1:159834-160813 GCF_000296735.1 Chrysochloris asiatica
TGAAAGAATATAACCCTGGCACACACCTTTCCTAATTTTAAACCATTCAGTGTTCCCTTGCTTTCTTTGAACAACTGCCTCTTGGTCTATGGTTCCTCATGAGCACAATTAATTGTTCTGGAATACTCATACGTCACAATATTGTCCATAGCTTTTCATGATCCACACAGTGAAAAGATTTTGCATAGTTAATAAGGCACAGGTAAACATCTTTCTAGTGTTCTCTGATTTCAGTCAAGATCCTTTTGAAGTCAGTAATGATATCTCTCATTACACATCCTCTTCTGAATCTGGCTTAAACCTCTGGAAGTTCTCTGTCAATATGTGGTTGCAGCCATTGTTGTATTATCTTTAGTGAATCTTTACTTGCATGGGATATCAATAATATTGTCCAATGACTTCAACATTCTTTTCAGTCAGTTCTCTGGAATGGGCACAGGAATGGATCTCTTCCAGTCAGCTGACCGTGTAGTTAGTTGTCTTTCAAATTTCTTGGCATAGAGGAGTGTGTCTCCTGTGCTCCATCAGTTTGTTGAAAGATTTCAATTTGTATTCCATCTATTCCTGGCACTTTGTTCTTTGCCAATGACTTTAGTGCACCTTGGACTTTTTTCCTTCAGTATCATTGGCTCTTGATGATATGCTACCTCTTGAAATGACTAAATATTGACCATTTCTTTTTGGCACAGTGACTCTGTGCATTCCTTCCATCTTGCTTTGATGCTTTCTGCATCATTTAATATTTTGTCCATAGAATCCTTCAATACTGCAAGTCGAGGATTGAATTTTTTTCTTCACTTCACTCAGCTTCAGAAATGCTTAGTGTATTCTTCCCTTTTTGTTTTCCAACTCTAGTTTTTTGCACATTTTAAAATAATATTTGAATTTGTATCCTTGAGCTGACATTTAAATTTTTCTGTTCAGCTTTTATTCCTACTCACTTCATCCAACTCAAAATGAAGAGAAACAGCTGTAAACA
>NW_006409169.1:160993-162025 GCF_000296735.1 Chrysochloris asiatica
AGAAATGCTTAGTGTATTCTTCCCTTTTTGTTTTCCAACTCTAGTTTTTTGCACATTTTAAAATAATATTTGAATTTGTATCCTTGAGCTGACATTTAAATTTTTCTGTTCAGCTTTTATTCCTACTCACTTCATCCAACTCAAAATGAAGAGAAACAGCTGTAAACACTCATTAATAATCAGAACAAGAAATGTATAAGTATGAATCTAGGAAATTTGACAATTGTAAAAAATGAAATGGAACACATAAACATTTATATCCTAGGCATTAATGAGTTAAAATGGACTAATAATGACCATTGTGAATCTGACAATCACATAGTTTATGATGCCAGGAATGACAAATTAAAGAAGAATAGCATTGCATTCATCATCAAAATGAACATATCAAAATCAGTCATGAGATACAATGCTGTCTGAAATAGGATAATATCCATATTCCTACAATGAAAACCAGTTAATATGACTATTATTCAAATTTACACACCAACCACTAAAACCAATGAGGATGAAATTGAAGAATTCTACAAACTTTTTAAGTCTGAAATCAATCAACCATGTAATCAAGGTATGTTGATAATCATTGACGATTGGAATACAAAGGTTGGAAACAAAGTGGAAGAATTAGTAGTTCGAAAATATGGCCTTAATAATGGAAACGATGCTGGAGATTGCATGCATGAATTTTACAAGACCAATGAATTTTACAAAGCAAAAGACAGTTAAGAAGACAAGAAAAAAGGAAAAGACCAAAATGGATGTCAAAACAGATGTCAAAAGAAACTTGCTCTCCAGATTAAAGATGCTAAAGCAAATGGAAGAAGTGATACTTATCCCTTGATTCTGTTTTAGTAACTTTCTCTTGGTCTATATCCTGATTCTTCATGATGATAATTAATTATTCTAGAAAAACTATTCTTCACGATGTTATCAGTAGTTTGTTATGACCCAAACAGCTGAATGCCTTTGCATAGTCAGTAAGCACAAGTAAACATCTTTCTGGTATTCTCTGTTTTCAGCCAAAATCCATAC
>NW_006409169.1:162149-165567 GCF_000296735.1 Chrysochloris asiatica
TCTCTTCAATTTGATGCTACAGAATAGCATAATAGAATTGTCTGCTTCTAAATGTCCTAAACCAGTCTATTTCAGCTCACTAATGCAAAGGATATTAAATTTTATGTATCTTATTTCATTTTTGATGGCTTCAAGTTTTCCTAGATTCATACTTTGCAAATTGCAAATTCCAATTAATGTATGTTCTCAGCTATTTCTTCACATTTTGAGTCATGCCACTCTAGCAGATGAAGGTTCCAAAAGCTTAACTGCATCCCCTTCTGTTAAGATCAACACTACTTTAAAAAATGAGTCACATCTCTTTAGAATGGCAACAAATATGGATCTTTTACAATCAGTTGGTAATATAGCTGTTTTCTAAATTTCTTGGCATGGGTGAATGAGCACCTCCAGTGCTGGGTCAGTTTGTTGAAACATTTCAATTTCTCTCTGGTCAATTCATAGAGGCTTGTTCTTTGCCAATACCTTTTTGCAACATGGGCTTCTTCTTTCAGTCCCATTTGTTCTTGATTTTATGTTGTTATTGTTGTTATTAGGAGTCATCAAGTAGGTTGGAACCTACTCAATGAGATACCATGCAAAACTTAATGAAACACAACTTGGTCCTGCACCATCCTCATAATTGTTGTTATGCTAGAGTCCACTGCACCATTCAATCTCTGTCTTCCACAAAAAGTCGTAGCATAGTACTGTAGAATAAGCACTTAACAACAAGTTTGGTTTGAAGCACAAAGACATCAGCTTAAACCTACCAACTGATCCTCAGAAACCGAATTCGTGATCACTATGAGTTGGTACCAACTCGATGGCACTTAACAACAACAACAATAACCAATTGACTAAACATAATGTCCTTCTTCAGGGACTGGTCACTCCTGATAATATACATAAAGTATGAGTGGCAAACTCTCCCTATCCTGGCTTCTCAGGAGCATCTGACTGTACGTCTTCCAACACAGATTTACTTGTCCTTATATCCATGGTACTTTTATTATTCTTCTCCAATACCAAAACTCAAATGCATCAATTGTTCTAAGGTCTTCCTTATTCATTACCCAACTTTCTCATGCATACAAGGCTATTACCAATAGCATGGCTTGGATCAGGAGCACCTTAGTCCTCAAACTGACACCTTTGCTCTTGAATACTTAAAAAAGGTCATGCACAGCAGATTTGCCTAATGGAATATGTTGTTTGATTTCTTGACTGCTGCTTCCCTGGCTGTAAATATTGGATTTAAGCAAAATGAAGTCCTTGACAACTTCAATCTTCTCTACATTTGTCATGTTATTATTTGATGCTCAATGGTGAAAATTTTTATTTTTTTACATTGAGGTGCAACCCACACTGAAGGCTTTGGTCTTTGATGTTCATTAGTAAGTATTTTAAGTCCCCTTTGCTTTAAGCAAGCAAGGTCTTATCATCTGCATGTCAAAGACTGATAATGAGTCTTCAATTATGATAAAGATTCTTCATATAGCTCAGATTCTCAGATTATTTGTTCAGCATATTCTGAGAATTATTATTCAGAATAATTATATATGGACATGCACCTTTCTTGATTTTAAGCTTTTCAGTGTTCTGTTAAAACACCTACCTCTTGGTCTAGGCACAAGGTCCTCATGAGCACAATTAAGTATTCTGTAATATACATTTTTGCAATGTTATCCATAGCTTGTCATTATCCACACAACTGAAATCCTTTGCATAGGCAGATAAAACATCTTTCTGTTATTCTCTACTTTCAGCCAAGATTCTTAGATTATCTTCTTATTTTGTTATTCTTTTTTATGCTTGCTCTCCTATCTTAGTAGTATGGAAAGATTTGTCATCCAGCTTACTGGTTCTTAGTTTCATCTCTTCCATTCTGCTCCTTTGCTCTTTCAGTGTATTGTCCATTTCTGATATTTTATTATTAATCATCTGAACTTCTTTTTGCAGGTTTTGGATTGTTTCCAATGCCATATCTATCTTGTCTGATTGCTCCTGTAGCACCTTCCTGACTTCTTCCTTATTTTCCTCTACCCCTCTGTAAAGCATTTGAATTTGTTTCCATGTTATTCTTCTGAATTCATTCTCAGGTTGATCCAGAGCCTGGTCTTCTACTGGAAAGTCTGTGTCTACTTCCAGCTCATTTGTCTCAGTTACTTTTTCTGTTTTTGGACATGTGTTGATAACTTTAATTGTGTTTTCTTGGACATTTTCAGGAGTTATGTGGATTTTTAATGCTTAAATGGATATATAGTGCTTTGTTGTTAAGTTTGCTGAGCGTCTCTTGGTGGATATGATCTTCAGATAGGATTCCCTTTTCATGTGTAATGCCTAACAGCTGGTTTTGGCTCTTGTCCAGATGGTGGTATATTACAAGGTTTGCTTGTAGCTTGGCTATAAGGGCACAATTGCTGTCTCTTCTTGGGTAAGGTAGGGGTAGAACGCTCCAACCTCTCAGAAAAGAGTGAGGCCAAAATGACCAAAGATAGAAACAGTGTAAAAGCATAGACAGAAACCACCAATCAAAAATAAAAATAAAATTTTGATTGACTGTCCACTGGCTTTTGCTCTGCAGGCAGAGATTAAAGGGTCCCAACCAGGTCAACTTTGGAGCTGGGTCTCAGAGTCAGACATCCTAAGAAGCAGCCTGCGGGCTTCCTCTCTGTGCCATTGGAAAATTTTGGGGGCAATGCTGTACCCTTTTGGGGGGTGTGATCCCGCCCACCTGAAGGCATCTAAGCTGTACAGCGAGGGTGCAATTGGAGTAAAGAGGAAAGATATGTGAAAAATGAAAAGTGAAAGATGAAAAGTTGGTCACACCTCTCCCTCCAGATACACAGCTTTGTGGTTTCTAGTGCTGGGTCACTACCTCTACTTGACTGTAGCCCCACCCTCTGACCTCAGGACCTCTGGCTGAAGGGATTGATTCAGCCTCTATTGATTCAGAAATCACTGTATTTTGCTTCCACAGGCAGATTTCTCCACAGATGGACACAGGAAACTGGTGTACAGAACTTTAAACAAGATCCAGAACTCCACAGGTTTTGTGCGGACTGTTCTTTCTCTACTTCTTTTGAGCTTTAGCAGAGGAGCTTTCACTATCTGTCTCTGCTTACCCATCCCCAAACCAGAAGTGTCCCATTCTTGCAGTTTTGTTCTGCTCTGGATACTTCCATCTCTCAACTGAATTCTGGGTGGTGTTGCTACATGTCAATCTTTGGTTACTGTCTGTTCTTGTTGATTCTCAGTCCAAAAAAAAAAACTCTCTTTAGGATGTTTTGAACTACTTACTTGGCTTTGACAATGTTCCTTAACTTCTGCTTGTACAGACTGTTCTGATAGCACTGTCATATTTGTTTGACAGATTTGCTGGGTAGACAATTCTTGGTTGACATTTTTCTTTCTTTTTTTCAGGGTTTTGTATAGG
>NW_006409169.1:165667-166877 GCF_000296735.1 Chrysochloris asiatica
CTTTCAGTGTATTGTCCATTTCTGATATTTTATTATTAATCATCTGGACTTCTTTTTGCAGGTTTTGGATTGTTTCCAATGCCATATCTATCTTGTATGATTGCTCCTGTAGCACTTTCCTGACTTCTTCCTTATTTTCCTCTACCCCTCTGTAAAGCATTTGAATTTGTTTCCATGTTATTCTTCTGAATTCATTCTCAGGCTGATCCAGAGCCTGGTCTTCTACTGGAAAGTCTGTGTCTACTTCCAGCTCATTTGTCTCCATTACTTTTTCTGTTTTTGGACATGTGTTGATAACTTTAATTGTGTTTTCTTGGACATTTTCAGGAGTTATGTGGATTTTTAATGCTTAAATGGACATATAGTGCTTTGTTGTTAAGCTTGCTGAGCGTCTCTTGGTGGATATGATCTTCAGATAGGATTCCCTTTTCACGTGTAATGCCTAGCAGCTGGTTTTGGCTCTTGTCCAGATGGTGGTGTATTACAAGGTTTGCTTGTAGCTTGGCTATAAGGGCACAATTGCTGTCTCTTCTTGGGTAAGGTAGGGGTAGAACGATCCAACCTCTCAGAAAAGAGTGAGGCCAAAATGACCAAAGATAGAAACAGTGTAAAAGCATAGACAGAAACCACCAATCAAAAATAAAAATAAAATTTTGATTGACTGTCCACTGGCTTTTGCTCTGCAGGCAGAGATTAAAGGGTCCCAACCAGGTCAACTTTGGAGCTGGGTCTCAGAGTCAGACATCCTAAGAAGCAGCCTGCGGGCTTCCTCTCTGTGCCATTGGAAAACTGTGGGGGCAATGCTGTACCCTTTTGGGGGGTGTGATCCCACCCACCTGAAGGCATCTAAGCTGTACAGCGAGGGTACAATTGGAGTAAAGAGGAAAGATACGTGAAAAATGAAAAATGAAAGATGAAAAATTGGTCACACCTCTCCCTCCAGATACACAGCTTTGTGGCTTCTAGTGCTGGGTCACTACCTCTACTTGACTGTAGCCCCACCCTCTGACCTCAGGACCTCTGGCTGAAGGGATTGATTCAGCCTCTATTGATTCAGAAATCACTGTATTTTGCTTCCACAGGCAGATTTCTCCACAGATGGACACAGGAAACTGGTGTACAGAACTTTAAACAAGATCCAGAACTCCACAGGTTTTGTGCGGACTGTTCTTTCTCTACTTCTTTTGAGCTTTAGCAGAGGAGCTTTCAC
>NW_006409169.1:169380-178724 GCF_000296735.1 Chrysochloris asiatica
TCCTTTCTAACTCACAGCCACCCTGCTTAAGGTTTCCAAGGAGTGGTTGGTATGTTTGAACCACTGATCTTCTGGTCAGCAGTTCAGTGCTTATCCTACAATGTCACACAAGGACTCCATTCTTTAATCCTCAAACATCCAGAAAATGTTGCAAATCATGGGATCTCATTGCCTTGAAAAAATTATTAATAATAATATGAGATTATAGCAGATTTATAAATGTATGCAGTCTCCAATTTTAGTTATGTATCATTTTGTAACAAAATTTATTAGTACTTTTACATGAATGTTTATTTAGCAAATGATGCCTTTTCATTAGCCTTTCTCATTTGCTATTCTTGTCACCAGTTATATTGTAATTTTTCAAATTAACTTTTCTGCTCTGATGTGATTCATCACGTTTTAAGATGATTCAATACACCAAAGATCTTTCTCTCTGTAGTACTTAATCTTATAAATGGAAATAATACCAACACAGTGAAAAATTATATAATCAGGAAATTGTTTCTGTATCTTGTATCAAAGACTTTCATAGAAGTGATAGGGTATAAAATTTGATTGGCTATCCACCAGCATTTAATTAAAAGATAAAAGATCTAATACATAAAACTGATAAAGCTAAGTCAATGTAGAATAGCATTTTGACAGTCTCTGAGGCACTTTCAATTTTTTTAAGCTTTTTTTTTTTTTTTTTGCTTTGAGAAAATGAGAATTTCATTTAAAATCATTAAGTTCCATGGTATTTATACATACACAGAAATAGGCTTTTATTATGAGATCTATTAGTATGCCAAACATAGAATATCAGGTTATGTTTATCTGTCAACTGCCTATACTCAGTTGTACAATATTAAAATATTTCTAAATAGATTCCCAGAAGGAGGTGCCCAAAATGCACAAAGATGATATGATAATAGTTTGAATAATTCTTTCATCTCACTAATAAAAATAATCAACTTTTTGAGCACTTACAAAATGCAGGACACTGATTATCTCTTTCTCTTTTAAAATATTTCATTTTTATGACAGTTCTATAAGGCTATTTTTACTTTATTTTCATTTAAATAAAACAAACAGACACAATAAAGTTAAATAAGTTACTCAACTAGTAATTATTTGAACTCTTATTATAATCTAATTACTATCTGATTTTAGAGTCTGTGCATTATCAAACAAGAACGTATCTGACATTACCATTAGCCTGTGGCAACAGAAAGTGGACACAACCCATCTGTGATACATGCTGACTTAAGTCATCAAAGTCTATCTATATTTAATGCTTCAAGGTGAAAAGAGAAACATGAGATTGGGAAACTGGAGACCCAAGGAAATTTGGAGAGGTAAGGACTCTGGGATGGGAAATATAGAGACCTGCAGTAGGGAAGTGTCTCATAAAATGCCATAGTGAAGAATCCAAGCTTTATGATTTATTTTGGCCTCATCAAGCTGATGTCTAATTAAAGAAATGTGATAGCCTAAGCTCTGAGCCTTACTATCATATGGGAGCTACAGAACACTTATTTCTTCAGTCTCATTCTAAAAGTTTCAGAAAGAAGATGTCCCTGCAAGTATGCTTCCATGAGCACATGGAGACAGTTTCAATAAAGTCAGAATTTTCCCCATTAATAGAGGATTTTTTTTTTTTATCTTTAATAAAAATTCCAACACTCATATATCATTTTGTATGTTGCTGTGATGGTGTAAACTATGCCACTGGTATTTTAATTACCAAAAAAAAGGCTTCCCATGTGGACAGTGTTCAGTGGAGCTTCCAGAATGTGACAGATTAGGAAGAAGGAGAGATGGACTACTTATGAATGTTTAGCCACTGAAAACTTTATGAATGGAGGTGAGAAAATGTCAGCTATAGTGCCAGAAAATGAAAACATTATAATAGTATACAATATTGTCAAATATAAAAAAGATGAGCTCCTTAGGTTGGAATGCACTCAAAATGCAACTAGGGAAAGAGCTACCTTCTCAAAGTAGAGTTAACTATGATGACACAAATGGAGTAAAGCTTTCAAGACCATTTGCTGATAGGGCAAATTTCAAATTGAATTGCAAACATCTATTAATAATCAGAACATAGAATGCACAAAATGTGAACCTAGGACAATTGGAAGTTATCAAAAATGAAAAGGAATGCATAAAGACTATATTCTAGACATTAGTAAGCTAAAATCGATAAATATTGGCCATTTTGAATCTGACAATCATATGGTTTATCATTCTGGGAGTGACAAATTCAAGAGGAATGGCATAGCATTAATTATTAAAAAGCATTCATTCTTCATCAGACAGAACATTTCAAGATCTTTCTTGAAGTACAATGCTGTCTGTGATAACATAATATCCATACGCCTAAAAGAAAGACCAGTTAATATCACTATTATTCAAATTTACACACCAACCACTAAAGCAATTGATGATGAAATTGAAGAATTATACCAACTTCTTAAGTATGAAATCAGTCAAACATGCAATCAATATGTATTCAAAATTGCTGGTTATTGGAATGTGAGGCTAGAAACAAAGAGGAAGATCAGTAGTTGGAAAATATGACTTTGATGATAGAAATGATGTCGGAGATTGCATGGTAGAATTTCTCAAGACCAATGACCTCTTCATTGCAAATATTTTTATAAACAACAGTGACTCTATAAATGGACCTCACCAGATGGAATAAACAGGACTGGAAGAAATGAGGAAATAAAAGAGTTTAACAAAAAAACTTCAAAGGGCAGCATGAGAAGACAGAGTCAAATATTATAATGAAATGTGCTAAGACTCGAAGTTAGAAAGCCAAAAGGGAAGAACATGCTCAACATTTCTCAATTTGAAAGAGCTGAAGAGAAAATTCAAGCTTAAGCTTGCAATATTGAAGGTTCCTTTGGACAAAATGGAGTTCTAGTGAGCTGCTGTAGGATAAGTACTAGACTACAAGATCAGTTTGAACAACAAGGTTGGTGGTTCAACCCACCAGCCACTAGTCAGAAACCCTACGCAGGATCACTATGGGTTGGAACCAACTCACCGGTTTTTAACAACAACATGGACAAAATATTGCTTGAATAGAAGATGGAAGGAATACACAGTCATTGTTACAAAAATAAATGGTGGATGTACAACCATTTCAAGATATGATCAAGAACCAATGGTACTAAAAAAAGAAGTCCAAGCTGCACTAAAGGCATTAGAAGGAATTGATGGAATACATATTGACATATTTCAAAAAAAATTAAGGAAACACTGTAGACCCTCACTCATTTTTGCCAAGATATATGAAAGACAGCCACCAGGAAAACAGACTGGAAGAGATCCATATTTGAGTCCAGTGCAAAGAGAGGTGACACAATAATTGTTGTACAGTTCATTATTGCTGTCACTGTATTAAAGGATCTCTTTGTGGGTCTTCCTCTTCTCGCTGACCCTCCACTTGACCAAGCATAGAGTTCCTCCTGATAATATTTCCAAAGTACAAGAAATGAAGTTTTACCATTATCAATGACAAGGAACAATCTGGCTGGAGCTCTTATAAAACAGACTTATTTACTCTTCTGGAAGTCCATGGTATAGTCAATATTCTTTGCCAAAAATATAATTTAATTGAATCAATTTTTTTCTGTCTTTCTTACTCATTATCAACCTTTTGCATATGTGTAAGATGACTGAGAATACTATGGTTTGGGTAAGTTGTACCTAACTCTTTGAAGTAACATCTTTACTCTTTAGCACTTTTAAGAAATTTTTTTGCTGAAGATTTTCCTATTACAATACATCATTTGATTTCCTGAATGCTGCTTTCATGAGCATTGACTGTGGACTCAAGTGAAATGAAGCATTTGACAATTTCAAACTTTTCATGATGTTATTTATTGATCCAATTGTGAGGAGTTTTGTTTTCTTTACATTGAGGTACAAACTATACTGAATATCATAAAATTGGATCTTCATCAGTAAGTATTCAGATCTTCTTAGCTTCCAGCAAGCATGGTTATGTCATCTGCATATCACAGGTTGCTAATGAGCCTTTGATTGTGATGCCATGTTCTCCATCATATAATCCATATTTTTAGATTATTTACTCAGAATACAGGTTGAATAACATAATAAAAGTATTATTTTATAACAAAAATAAAAGTATTCAACCCTGATGCACACCTTTCTTAATTTTAAACCTTTCAACAATCCCTTGTTCTGTTCTAACAATTACCTCTTGATCTATGTACATGTTTTGTATAAGCAAATTAAGTGTTCTAGAATTCACATTCTTCTGGTAATCCATAGTTTGATATAATTCACATAGTTTAAAGTCTTTGAATAATCAATAAAACACAAGTAAATATATTTTTAGTATTCTTTAAATTTAGCCAAGATCCTTCTGACATCATCAATGATATCATTTGCACAACACCATCTTCTGAACCCAGCTTGAATTTCTGGCTTTTCCTTGTTGAGATACTACCACAACTTTTTCAAGGTACCTTTAGTAAAATTTTACTTGCATGTGATATTAATGACATTGTTTAACAAATTCCAAATTCCATTGGGTCACCTCTCTTTGTAATGGGCACAAATATGGATCACTTCCAAATTCCTTTGCATAGACTAGTAAGCACCTCCAGCACTGCATCAGTTTGTCGAAACATTTCAATTTGTGTTCTATCAGTTTCTGTACCATAAATAATTTGTCAATGTTCAGCCATTTAAAGAGGTAGCAAATAATCAAAAAACAATGGTTTTGAAAGAACTCCAAGGTGCTTTGAAGGCATTTCTAAAAACAATATGGATTGAAAATATTAGTATTATTCTAGTACTATATCTCAAGAGGAGTACATTTAAATAGAATTAAAATCTCTACCATGTTAGTGAAACAAAGCTTTTTTATTTTATTTTATTTTTTTTTATTTTGGTTTTGTGTGTGTGTTTTTGTTACTATATTTTGTTGTTGTTAAGTGTTATAGAGTCAGTTCTGACTATAAACACCCTGTATAGTATTAATAAGGAGTGGCTGGTGAGTTTGAATCACCGACCTTGTGGTTCAAATCAACTTTGCAGTCAAGTGCTTATCCTACAGTGCCAGACCAGGACTTCATAATCTATTTTAGGAAACCATATAACAAGCATAACTTAGCTCACAGGATGCTATTTGACAATGGTACTGAAAAACCAACAAATACAAGAGAGCTAAGTCAGAATTTAAGTCAAAAGATTATATTACATTTCTTTTTGTGTGAGGCATAATTTGAGTTTTTGTTATGTAAAACTATCAGTTCAATTTTGTAATTAAAAAAAATGTAATCTCACATTTTACATTTACCATTTTCTGTATAAAATTCCATTTCATTTTTAAATACACTTAAACTTTAATAAATTGAAATTGATTGCCTGGAATTGACTGCTGTCCAAATGACTTTTACTCCTTTGTATACATAGACCAATGCTACTGATGCACCATAAGCTACATCATCTGCCTTTTGTCATATGGATCAAGAGATTTTCCAGCTCTGCCTGCCACCCCTGTTTACTCTAACTCTGGCCTGGTTTCCAGTTTTCCAATGGTAACTATTTCCAAAATAATTAAAGCCTTTGCAGAAACTGTCTTTCTTCTAGGGTCCTTGGCACTAACATTCTGGATGGACAATCTGCTGAGTTGACTTTAACCTTACCCACCATGCTTTCAGGATTCTTCACCCTGCTTTATATGATGCCCCTAATAGAAAAGTACTTTCCCTCCCACCTTATTCCCTAGTCCCTATTTCTGTCAGTACATTACAGAGTAGGAGGAAACCAGACAGTGATTAGAAAATGCTAGTGTGATGAAATTTATAATTTTCCAATTCCTTTCAGAGATTTTTTTTTAATAACATAAATAAATAGCAACCCAATTAAATATTCAGAAACATCATTTTTATATCAAACATATTTAAAAGAACACAGAAATCTGAGTCAGGTCATATAATTGACTTGTTTGGGACATTCTTGTCAAAAGTAAATAAATAGATAAATACCCTAGGTGTGTTCACTCACTGTCCATACCAATTATTGCTCACAAGTAAATTATAATATGCAGAATTTCCATATGTCAGAATACAACTGTGTTCAATAGTTTTCAAGGCTGTGAACTTTCAGAAGTAGGTCATCTGGCCTTTCTTCCAAGGTGCCTCTAGTTTGAACCACCAACATTCTGGTCAATAGTAAAAGCATCTAATCAATTATGCTATGCAGGTACAATTACAGGTATTATGTTTTTCTTGTTGTCAAGTACATTATAAGTTAATTCTGACTCATAATGACCTGCATGGGGTTTCTGAAGCTGGATGTCTTATAGGAGCAGAAAGCCTTTTTTTTTCTTCTGTGGAGCAGCTGATGGCCTTATACCACTGACTTTGTGGTTAACAGATCAGTTCTCTCCTTACAGAGCAACCAGCACTCCAAATACATTATACTAGCTTTGAAATTCCATCACTCCTCTGTCACTTTGCAGCATTGTGGTATCTTGCATGTTGCTATGATTCTGGAGGCTATGCCACAAGGATTTTAAATACCAGAAGGGACATACATGGTTGACAGGTTTCAGCCGAGCTTCTAGACAAAGAAAGACCAGAAAGAAAGATAGACTACTTCTGAAGATTTAGTCACTGGAAACCTTAGGAATATGAGTAGAACACGATCAGCACCAGAGTATTGAACGTTGAAATATGATTAAGAGCACCAGAATATTTTCAGATATAGTGCTATAAAATGAGCTCCTCATTTTAGAAGGCACTCAAAACATGACTGGGAAGAACTCCCTCCTCAAAGTAGAGTAGACCATAGTGACAGGAATTGAATAAAGTCTTCGGGACCTTCATTTGCTGATGGGGCACAACTCAAAATGAAGATAAACAGCTGTAAACATCTATTAATGATAAGAACATGGAATGCATAAAGTATGGATGTAGGAAAATTAGAAATTGACAAAAATGAAAAATAACACATAAAGTTCAATACACAAGGCATTAATGAGATGAAATAGACTAGTATTGGCCAATTTGAATCTGACAATCACCTGGTTTACTAAACTGGGAATGACATTGAGGAGGAATGCTGTCACATTCATGATCCAAAAGAACATCTCAGGATCTATCTTGAAGTACAATGCTATCTCTGATAGGTGAATATCCATACACTTACAAGGAAGACCATAGTCCCTGTGTGGCACTGTGGGTCAATGCGCAGGACTCTAAGGGTAAGTTTGAACCATGGGGTAGCTGGTTCAAGCTCACCAGATGCTCCTAGAAAATTCTATACAGGGTTGCTATGAAGGCACTTAACAACAACAAAACAAAAGGACTAGCAACAAATAATGCCACTATTATTCAAATTTACACACCAACCAATAAAGCCAGTGATGATGAAACTGAAGAATTCTACAAACTTCTTACATATGAAATTAATCAAATATGATTATTACTGGTGATTGGAATGCAAAGGTTGGAAATGAAAAAGAGGATCAATAGTTGGAAAATATGGCTTTAGTGACAGAAATGATGCTGGAGATTGCATGATAGAATTTTGCAAGACCAATGATTTCTTCATTTCAAATACCTTTTTAAACAACATAAAAGACACACACATATTATTAAATGGAATACACAGAAATCACATTGACTACATCTGGCAAAAGAGTAGTAACAGGTCTGGGGCAGACAGTGGAACAGATCATCAATTACCCCTACACAAGTTCAGGCTGAAGCTTAATAAAATTAAAGTAAATTCACAAGAGCCAAAACATGACCTTGGATATATCCCATCTGAATTTAGAGATCATCTCAAGAACAGATTTGATGCATTAGACACTAAAGACCAGAAGAATAGTAGTATGACATCAAGACCATCAGACAGGAAGAAAGCACAAGGTCACTAAGAAGACAAGAAAGAAGGAAAAGACCAAAATTTGATGTCATAAGAGACTCTGAGAGAGTAACCTGAGAATGCTGCCAGCACCATGAGCCTCCTCAACAAGGCCAAGAGTGAGATGAGCCTAGAGGTGCTACGGAATCAGGAGAAGGCGTAGTTTAACACAGGCCCCTCTTGGTGCTCACAGCAGTCGGTCAGGAAGAACACTGAAGTGTTCATCAACTGTGGCAGTAGCAAGAAGTTGCTGGACTGCATTAAGGCTTTCAAGAGGCACTGGAGAATTGTAAAGATATGTGGACAGAAGTTCCCAAGAGTAGCAAAAGCAAGAAGAAGTTCAAGCCCATCAGCAAGGACCATTACATCTCCAAGATGTTCCTGCATGGGGACTCTGGCACTGTGGTCCAGTGGAACCCACTCATCACTAGCAAGTAGGGGCCCAGAGACGCCTCCTGCCACCCCATGAAGACCTGCCCTGTGTTGGGAATAATAAAGTCCCTGTGTTTTTTCTACAAAAATGAGAGAGAGCGAGAGAGAGAGAGAGAGAGAGAGCTTCTGAAATTTGCTCTCCAGAATAGAGATGCTAAAGCTAATGAAAGAAATTGAGGAGGTAAAAGAGCTAAATGGAAAAGTTCAAAGGTCATCTAGAGAAGACAAAGTAAAATATTATAATGAAATGTGCAAAGATCTGGAGTTAGAAAACTAAAATGGAAGAACATACTCAGCATTTCTCAAGTTAAGGACACTGCAGAAAAGTTTTAAGCCTTGGCTTGCAATAGTGAAAGATTCTAATGGCAAAATGGAGTCCTGGTGTGGCACTGTGGGTTAATGTGCTAAACTTCAAAGTCGTATGAACTTCAAGGTTGGCGGTTCAAGCTCACCAGTCATTCTTCAGAAACCCTATGCAGGGTTGTTATGGGTTGGAACCAACTCAATGGCACTTAACAACAAAACAATGGCAAAATATTAAATGGTGCAGAAAGCATCAAAAGAAGATAGTAGGAATAAACAGTCCTGTAGTAAAAGTAGGTAGCATAAGATCAAGAGGTAGCATAAGATCAAGATCCAATGATACTGAAGGAAGAAATCCAAAGTGCATTGAACACATCAGCAAAAACATAAGGTGCCAGGAAATGATGGAATACAAATTGAAGTCTTTCAACAAACTAATGAAACACTGTAGACACTCACTCATCTATGCCTAGAAATTTGGAAGACAGCTATCAGGCCAAATGACTGAAAGAAATCCATATTTTTGTCCAATCCAAAGAGAGGTGACCCAATGAAATGTGAAAATCATTGGACTATCTCATTAATACCATAGGCAAGTAAACATTTTCTGAAGTTACTTCAAAACTGACTGCAATCTTGCATTGACTGAGAACTGCCAGATTCAAGCTGGATTCAGAAGAGGATGTGGAACTAGGAATATCATTACAGAG
>NW_006409169.1:179724-181307 GCF_000296735.1 Chrysochloris asiatica
GGCCAGTGTTTCATTCTGTTGCACATAGGATTGCTATGAGTTGACACTGACTTGATGGAGCCTAACAACAAAATTTCAGACCTGTGTTGTTATAGCATTCCAGGTCTTTTTCTCTCTGTCTCTGAAGTTTCATGCTCCATTATTCTCCCTATCTCATACTGTTCATACCAGCAATGCCTAGTTCTCCTGGAATAGATCTTGCCTGTTATGTTTGAAAATACTACTTTTTCTCTCTGTAATAACACAGCAGTGTTGTTTTGTAGTCTATGACTAACTATAGATACTGTTATCACTAAACATAGAGTACTAAAAAACAGGGTGCGAAAGTTATTACAGTTATTAGATGCAATGTATATATAATATACAATGCTATTACAGAGGGAGAGAGTAATATTTTCTAGATTGAATGAAATAATATAATATGAGATATTTTCTTTGAAACTGATTAAGAGCTATACTAAATAAAGGTTTGTATAACTTCTTTTGGTAAGAAAATAATTCTTACCCATACAAAAAGCATAACCCCAGACAAAACTTATGAATATTGTGAATAACTTTATGACAACAAAATTGATATTGAATTCAGAAAACAAATAGAAAAATTTCTTTAAAATAACTTATTTAAAGTGATGAAGGATAAAACAAATATTCCAAGTAGCCTTGGTTCTATTAAACAAATGAAACTGTTAAAAATAAACGAACAAAAAAACTTCTAATTGAAAAGCAAAGTAACAGACAGAAAAACCTCTAGGCTTATATATCTTCTATGGTGAATTCTTTTAACATTTAAGGAAGAACTAACAGCAGTATTACACAAGTTCTTTTAGAAAATTGAGGAGGTTTCCAAGCTGTAAAGTTTTGCAGAACAGAAAGCTTTGTCTTTCTACTGCGGAGCAACTGGTGGGCTCAAACTACTGACCTTATGATTTGCGGTCCAGTGTTTATACTATGGAGCCTCCACACTCACAATAGCTCAAAATTCTCAGAAATAAATTTAATAAAAAACATGAACTTGAATCTAAAAATTATAACACATTTTCAAAGATAAATGTTTAAAGAACTTAAATAAGTGAAGAGATATGTAATGCTTTTTGATTAGAAGATTCAACATTGATAGTCATTTTTCCTATGTTTATTTAGCTATTCATTGTAATTTTAATAATGATGCAGCAAGATTTTTCACATGAATTTACTAGTTTATTTTTAAGTGTATATAGAAATGCAAAAAGCTAGATTGCTCTTTTGAACAGAAAGCCTGTAAAAACATCATATATTCTGATAGAACAGAAAAGAGAGCACAAAATACAGAATAGTCCCACAAGAATGTGGTTATTTCAATTTTGACAAAGTTGTCAAAACATACCATGGGAAAAAGATGTCTTTTTATCAAATAGTATGAAACAGCAACTTATTCTTATAGAAAAAAAAAAAAAATCTCAATCTCAACATCACACCATGCTTAGAAATTAATTCACAGTTGATTATAAAGTTTATTCCAAAAGATAAGTCACAAAGCTTTTAGTCCTAGAGCATTCTACCATCTCTTTCCACATATGTAGTCAATTTGATTTCTGTGTATTCCA
>NW_006409169.1:182377-185374 GCF_000296735.1 Chrysochloris asiatica
CTTCAAGATAGATCTTGAAATGTTCTTTTTGATGATTAATGCAATACCATCCCTCTTGAATTTGTCATTCCTGGCATAGTAAATCATGTGTTTGTCAGATTCATAATGACCAACTTCAGTTCATTTCAGCTAACTAATGCCTAGGATACCAATGTTTATGCGTTTTGTTTCATTTTTGACAACTTCTTGTTGTCCTAGATTCATAATTAGTACATTCCATGGTATGATTATTAATTGATGTTTACAGCTGCTTATGCTCATTTAGAGTTGTGCTCCATCAGCAAACGAGTGTCCTGAAAGCTGTACTCCATTCACGTCACCACTGTCAACTCTACTTCAAGGAGGCAACTCTTTCTCAATTGTATTTTGAATGCCTTCCAAACTGAGGGGATCACCTTTCAGCAGTATGTCTGACAATATTTTGGTGTTCTTCATCATGTTTCAATACTCAATATTCTGTTGATATCTGAAAGTATTACACACACAGCTACTCATAAGGTTTTCATTGACTAAGTATTTGAAAGTAGTCCATCTCTCCTTCTTTGTAGTCTGTATTAGTCTAGAACTTCAGCTGAACCTGTCCAGCATAGGTGACCCTTAATTGCTTTAAAATGCTGGTGGCACAGCTTCCAGAATCACAGCAACACCCTAGCCATCACAGTATGATAGACAGATGAGTGATGGGCATCCCACTTTGCAGTACAAAATGTATTTCAGGTATACTCTAGAGCAAAAAATTCAACATGATTTATATAAAACCTATTGGTGCTGTTGTTAAGTGCCATAGACTCAGGTCTGACTCACAGCGACCTCATATCGGGTTTCTGAAGAGTCTCTGGTGAGTTTGAACAGCCAACCTTGCAGTTAAAACTGACCTTGAGGTCTAGTGCTTATCCTATGGCACCAGAGCAGGATATATAGCATGAAGTCCCTGGGTGGTATAAATGACTACATGATCATAAGTTCAATCACATTTGACGGTGTCTAAAGAGAAAGTCCTGGAGAGAGATTTCCAAAAAATCATCTATTGAAAACATTATAGAGCACAGATCTACTCTGGCACACATGGGTTCAACATTAATTAGATTCAGCTTGATGACAACTAGAATATGCAATATAACAGTTATACACATAGTAGTAGTTGTTGTGTGCCATCAAGTCATTTCCAACACATAGCAAACCTACATAGGGTTTCAGAGGCTGTAAATATTTATGAAAATAGAAAGCCTCCTCTTTCTGCAGGAGAGCAACTGGTAGATTCCTACTAATGGCCTTAAGGGTAGCAGGCCAGCTCAAAATCCACCATACTACCATGGTTTCTTGTGTATATAGTACTACAGGAGTCTTGGTATCATGTTGTAGGATAATCATTTGACTCCCAAACAAAACATTGGTGGTTCAAAACAACCAGCTGCTCCTTAGAAACCCTATACAGCGTCACTATGAATCAGAACTGACTTGACAGCCCTTATCAACAACAACATATATTATACATTAAGAGATTTATTTTAAGGAATTGTCTTATGTGAATATGGATTTGGCAAGTCTAAAATCTATAGTGCACCTGAGAAAGTAAATGCCACAATCTTGAGACATAATTTATTTCTTGTCCAGAAACGTCATTTTTCACTCCAATTGTCTTCCAACTCTAATTGTAGAAGGCCTAACCATATTGTTGAGGATAATTTCCTTTACTTTATGTCAACTAATTATAGATCCTAACTACTCCTACAAAATACCTTTACAATAACATGTAGATTGTTGTTGCTCTTGTTAAGTACTGTGGAGTCAGTTCCAACTTATAGTGACCCTGCACAGGGTTTCCAAGGCTGCAAATCTTTACGGGAGCAGAAAGCCTCATCTTTCTCTTGCAGAACAGCTCATAGTTTCTAACTGCCAACCTTGAGGTTAGCAGCCCGATTCGTAACCACTACACTATCAGAGCTCCCTAACAACTAGATTAGAGTTTAATTATCTCTGGTGTGGTGCTGTAGGTTAAGCACTGGACTGTGAACCAAACCCACAAGCTGCTCCTCAGAAACCCTGTATAGTTTTCTATGAGTCAGGATCAACTCAAAGTCACTTAACAAGTTTTAGACTACTTAGTTGACACATAAAGTTATTAATTTGACACAAAATTAATCATCAAAAGGAAGACAATTTTTTTTTATATTTTTCATAATAAACAACCCTTTTAACTGATTTTCAATGATATGTTTTACTAAATCATAACAATTTTATATAAAGGAAACTAAAGGAGAAATTTGAAGTTTTTTGGTTTTTTAAAACATAAAATCAAAGAATGTATCATCTCTAGGAGAGTACAGCGGGTCATTATGTGAGAATTTTTGTTTCTACTCATGGTAATATTACCAGTGAAAACTGGCCTTATGAGATTTAAATAAAAAATTATTGATATGAAATCATAGAATTCTGAATTACATAAAAATAATAAAATGTGATGCTATTGTTTCTTGATATGTCCTCCATCTTTTTGTTGTTAAGTGCCATTGAATTGGTTCCAACTTATAGTGAGTTGAAAACCCTATTCAAACCATATATAGGGTTTCCAAGGAGTGACTGGTAAATTTGAACTGTCAACTATATAATAACAAAGGTGATTATTTTCAGCTCTCTAGCTCTTTTCAGAAAAAGTCTTTGATTTATACCATGTCAAATTGGGATATTGGCCATCCTCTAGGGAATCAAATTTATGTTCCTTTTATGTGTTTCTTGAGTTTGGGAAACAAGTGTACTTTAAATTAATAATTTTACCTGTGTGTAACATCTTAAAACTTGTTCAAATATCTTCTTTAGACAGCATAACAGATGACTATACACATGGACCTCACAAGATGGAATACATAGAAATCAAATTGACTAAATCTGTGGAAAGAGAAAATGGAAAACTCCATATCATCAGTCAAAACAAGGCCAGGGACAGACTATGGAACAGACCATCAATTACTCATATGCAAATTCAAACTGAAGCTGAAG
>NW_006409169.1:187264-189607 GCF_000296735.1 Chrysochloris asiatica
GTTTTGCAAGAAGTGCAGCCAGAGTGCTGCTTAGAGGCCAAGATGGCCAAACTTCATCTCTCATACTTTGGACATATTGTCAGGAGGGAACAATCGCTGGAGAAGGATATCCTGTTTGGTAAGATAGAGGGTCAGAGAAAAAAAGGAAGGCTCCCAAAGAGATGGATTGGCCAGGTGGCAGCATTGATGGACTCAAGTATGGCAACAGTAGTGAGGTTGGCCCTGTATCGGACATTGTTTCGTTCTGCTGTGCATAAGGTTGCTATGAGTCAATGCCAACTCAATGGCACCTATCAACAACAACACCTTAAAGCAGTGTTATCAAAAGCTATTTTACTCATTCATTCAATATTATTACAAATCTGCTATGCACTGGCACTTGGTTTGGTAGAAGAGTTATAACATTAACAATAAAGGTATAATTTCTGTTCTCATGGATTTTGCATTGCAAATAAAGGTGGGAATAATTTAAATAATGATTGAGCAAAAAATAAAATAAAGTTGTAGCACAATAAATTCTAAGGTCAAAACATGTAAGATAAAGAAACTAAACTAAAAGAGTCTGTATACATACAGGAAACATTTAAAAACTCATCCGTGTTAAGAACAAACAAGTAGTCCTCTCTAGTAATATATGAGCTGACTGTAGCCCCATAGGAGTTTTTTAATTGACAGTAATAAAAGCATTTATTAATTTAATATGGAAAATCCAATTTTATAATTTCCTTTATTATTTAAATATAATCACATCAAGACAGTGTTTTATGGTGTTTTTAATATCTACTATTATTTTTGAGCCCTGTTGTGGTGCTTAGGATAAGCACTGGTAACTGGTAACAAGGTCAACTATTGAACCTCACCAGTCCTAGTGTGGCACTGCAGAATAATGCACTGTACCACAATGTTGGTTTGAACTGCAAGGTTGGTAGTTCAAATTCACCAACCACGCCTCAGAAATCATATACAGGGTTTCCAGGGTTTTTATGAGCAGAACTGAATCTATGGTAACAACCACAGCTATTATGCTATTATTTTTCAAATGGTGGATGCTTTTTTTTTTTTTTACTTGGAAGGAGCTTTGGTACCCTAGTGGTTATGAGTTGGGCTGCTAATCTCATGTTCAGCAGTTTGAAACTACCAGCGATTACACAGGAAAAAGATGAGGCTTTCTACTCCCATAAAGATTACAGTCTGGGAAACCTTATACAAGGTTATTATGAGTTGGAACTGACTCCACGGCACAAATTATCACCAAAGTAGGTTGTATTATTTACTATGCAACAAATCTTTCCTTTGTTTTCTTAGTCTCCATCTCAACTTTCTTCTACCAACAGATCATTCAGTTACATCTTGTGTGAGAGAATACACCTATCTCATAAGCTATTGTGGGAATTCTGCTGACCCACCTCCCTTCTCCAGCAAAAACCCTTGTTTATTTTATACCGATCGTATCTTTCCATTTTCCTTGCCATAGTGAGTGGTTCAGGAATGGAAATGTAATTCATTCAAAATAAATGGGATTTGGAGAGACATGTCCCAGAATTTCGACCATTTAAATTTTTTCCTTCTTTACCAGGAGTACAAGAATAGATAACATCGTTTGGCTTGTTTCATGTTTGTAAATTGCCCAATCTCTGGTAGTTCTGTGGCTATCTTGGGGTACAGGAAAAAGTGGACTTGAGAATGAAGTCAATACCAAGGAAGAGACACAGAAATGAGTCCTGGTCAGATCTTTGAATTCTGAATCAAATTATTCATTTTATTTTCTTAAACTGAATTGGATTAGATTTTCTAAAGAAGATAACTGATATTATAGAGCCTTGTTGTCTTGTGGTTATTATTGTTAGCTGCCTCAACTTGATTTTTACTCATGGTAACACATGTGTGCAGAGAAGAAATGTTCCATAGCGTTTTCAAGGTTGTTAACTTTCAGAAACTGATCAGCAGACCTGTCTTCTGAGATGTCTTTGAATGAGTATGAACTGTCAGCCTTTCAGCTAAATATTTCGTGTATTACTCAACAATTTTGTATCATGATATACTTAGTCTTTAATCTCAAAGAGATGATCTCAAGTTCCTTTCTTCCTAATATGATTCTTTTATCTCACACTTTTGTGCTGTCACTTGCATAGACCTCATATTCCCACAGAAGGTATCCCATAGTCATATAAAAACACTATTTCACCACTGGCAGACACCATCCTGTGAATGGCAGACGCCATCCTGCCAAGGAGCAGAACTGCAAGAAGCCTTATGCATGAAAAGCTCATTGTTTAGCAGAGCGACAATGAATGCCTCCCTTGGTTAGCATAGCTACAAGGGATGATTCATGCAGAGACCCGC
>NW_006409169.1:190321-193477 GCF_000296735.1 Chrysochloris asiatica
GACCTTGTGTTCCTCTTGTACCATTGATGTAACAATATAATATTTGATTGATTTGTAACTGCTTGTATGTGACTGTTATGAGATCATAGTATGTTCTAAATGGGATATAAGAAGCAACAATTTTGAAATAAACAGTCAAGGCAGCAGTCAGCAGGGAGTCATCAGAAGAGCGCCATTAACCATCATCTGCCTAAGACTCAAAATGACCCATTGACTCTTTGAGTTTTATTTTATTTTATTTTCATTCACCGACTCCACATCCTCCTATCAAGACCCTCCTAATAATTATGTCAAGGCTGGTCCCCAGCACACCACAAAATCTTTTTTACTATTAACCCCAAATCAGTCCACACTTCATATACTATTAGATTTCCCAGGAATTTTAGTAAAAGACAGCACTTCAAATCAGTAGCCAGTTCTTTTTTGGTTACCTATGCCTGAGACTCTTTCCATCCTAATTAATGATTTAGTAATGCAAAAGGCAGTTTTATATTGCTCCAACTTAACACTATTTGTGTTAATATTTGTAGATAGTGTTAAGTTGGAGCAATATAAAATAGAGTTTCTCACTCAAACTAGTATTTAATTATGTACATAAATATTTTATGTAGTTATGCTCAAATCTCATATTCATTGCTTTACTCTGATTTTTTAATTTAACATTTTAAATATAACCGCGTTTTCATGCTGATGCACAACCTGGATAATTATCACTTTCATTACTTCACAACATTTCATTAAGTTAATACAAAACTGTTTTAACCATTTTTCTACTATTACTACTTTTTAGATGAAACACATGTATTTATCTAATTGGCAATTATCTGAAGAACATAATTTTAGATATTAAAAAAAATACTGTATGTGGGAATTTTCTGTTATCAGAACGCTTATATTTGCCATCTACTGAAGAATACAAACCAATCAAACCCTAAGGCTAAGGTACACTCTGTAAGATTATTCTGTACCCACTCAGGAAGGTTCATTCACCTATTTCAGTTTTTCACTTGAAGGTCCAGGTATATCTCTTTGCCTACCCTCTTTAAATTGGTCAGAAGGAAATGATAGATTACCCACCTCAGTATACAGCTGTTTGTCACAGCCTGGTCCAAGCACTCAGATATTATTACATTCTTGGTCTGGCATTGGATTTTATTTTTTATATATTTCAAACTCATTCAGTGCCCTGAATTTACCAAATCTAAATGCTGGGATTTCTTAACTTCAAATTTCTCGTCTCCAAAACATTTCTAATGAAGGCTCATTTTTCACAGGCATTTTCCAATTTACTTCATATAGATTCCAGCTTCCTTTACCTAGAAATTCTCTAAATAAAATTACTTGCTTCTCTAGATATGGCCATTCTCAGAAAAAAATAAAATAAAAATAAGCCAAGGACCTCTTTCATAGTAAAGACTCTTTATTGGCTTTATATTTTCAAAACATTGATATGAAAATAAAAATTTTATAACTAAATTTATTGAGAGTCTATTAGCCTAGCATAATGAAAGGTTTTTGAAATTTTTTACTTTAATCCTCACAAGAATCCTATGAATTAGGTACTATTTTTAACTTCATTTTATAGAGGAGAAAACTAACTTCTTTAAACTTATAATAACTAACTAAGGTCAAATCATGTGTAAATGTTAGTGCAGAAAGAGGATTTGATGTTTAGTTCCATTTAATTTGGGAATCAATAAAATAGCCCCACAAATTATATACCAGCATCTCTCAGAGATGAGAAAATCATTTTTATTATATTAAAATGGATAAAATATTTATCTTAAATTTATCTTTCTGAAATTTAGGCTTCATTCATTCCTCTTTATATCCACATCAAATATAAAAGTGTTTTTAAACAAAGCCTTAAAATCTTCCTTTACATAATTGTCTAGGCAGCTAGTCCCATTCACTTGTATCTAGCTAAAGAGAAGAATCCTATTATTCACCTTAGATAACTAATTCAGAGCATTTTTTACATGCCTGGCCCTTTTCTACATACTTGTAATATATCAGTTAATATGAAAGCATTTCAAAGAATACAGAGATAAATGGTATTAAAACACAATGGAAATCTTCCATAAACTTTTTGAAGTCCACTTTATACTGTAGTAATGGACTGAAAGTATAAAATCCATCAACTGATGCTTTGGCAGAGAAAGATGAGGTTCTCCACTAAACAAAAGATTTACAACCTCAGAAACCCTGTACAGGGTCATTATGAGTCAGAATTAGCTCATCGAATGTTGGTATGTGCTATGGAGTCACTTTTGACTCATGGGGTTTCCAAGGAGCCACTCGTGTGTTTAAAAAAGCATCCTTATGTTTAGCAGTCCACTGCTGATCCTACAGTGCTGTATCAGCACAAAAAATTGTCCCATCATTACCACCTTCGACCAAACTCAAAGTAACAAGCATTATTCTCCGCTTCATTTGTTCACCTATTTATTCATCTATTTCTTCAACAAAAATTCTATTGATCATATGTGCCTAATACTGCACTTTTTTTTTTAGTTTTTATTGTGAATTGAGTGATAGTTTACATGGGAGAGCATCAGCTTTACATTCATCCTATTTGTATTTCATTTCATTGCAATGATTACAATCCCCTCCATGCATCATCATTCAACAACATTTGCTTCCAATCCCTCTGTTTTTTAGTTTAGTTTTGCTTTGTTTTGGATGTACACTGAAGCACTCAGGAATGTATAACCATTCAAATAACCAACAACAACCTTGCACACCAGCCCCTCTCCTTCCTTGAATCTAGAGTCAGCAACTGCTCCATCTCTACATGGCACTGTCTCTGCCTCCTTCTCTGGCATTCCTGCTTCTCTGGATAAGGTATTACACTCTACTCTTCTCCCTTGATGGCCCCGGGTCCTCCACTCCTAGACTACAAGATCAACCACTCTCCTCATTTTGTTACAAAATATCTGCCTTTACATTTGCAGCATTCACAATCAATCCTGATAGCAATTATTCACTATTGAGGCACAAGAGTCTTATTCCCATCTCCTTTCATCAGTTCCATCTAGACAGGTTGTAAACCACTTAGTGCAGATTCCAGCTTCCCCTACACCCTATGAAACTAAGCTTTCTCTTGAAAACTTGTAAGCCAGTCACTTTATGCCTTTGTAGCCCCTGCCCCACCCC
>NW_006409169.1:198517-207403 GCF_000296735.1 Chrysochloris asiatica
ATTTTGGTCTTTTATTTCTTTCCTGTCTTTTTAATGACCTTTTGCTTTCTTCCTGTATGATGATTATAAGTCATCTCATACCTCTTCTGGTTTTCATTAATTAGTCTAATGAGTCAAATCTGTTCTTAAGATGGTCTCTACTTTCTGGTGGTATAAATTCAAGGATATATTTTAGCTCTCATGGATCTGTTTTAACTTTCTTCCTCTTCAACCTGAAATTGTATATGAGCAATTGATAGTCTGTTCCACAGTCTGCCCCTAGACTTGTTTTTGCTGATGATATGGAGCTTTTCCACTGTCTCTTCTCATAGATATAGTCAGTTTAATTTGTGTTCATTCCACTTGGTGAGCCCATGAGTATAAACAACTTTTATAAAAATTTAAAAAGGTATTAAATGAATAAATCATTAGTCTTGCAAAATTACATCATGAAATTTCCAGAATCATTTCTATCACCAAGATCATATTCATATTTTCCATATACTGACCCTTTGTCTTTGTTTCCAACTTTCACATTCTAAATACCAGTAATTATGAATACATCTTGATTGCATGTTTAATCAATTTCAGATTGAAGAAGCTGGTAGAATTCTTCAATTTCTTCATCATTGGCTTTAGTAGTTGGTATATAAATTTGAATAATAAACATATTAATTGGTGTTTTGTTAGGTGCTGACAAGCAGGTTGCAACTCATAGTAACTCTGTTTAAGGTTTCCAAGGAGTGGCTGGGCAATATGACCATGGTAGATATCACATGAATTGTTTTGCAAATCCTATAACATCTTATTTGCTAAAGGTAATACAGAAACAACTACAATCATACAGTGACAGAGAACTTCCAGAGGTTCAAGCTGGATTCAGATATCATTGCAGATGTCCGATGGATCTTGGCTGATTACCAGAAGGATGTTTACCTATGCTTTATTGACTACGCGAGGGCTTTCGATTGTGTGGATCATGAAAAGCTATGGACAACATTAAGAAGTATGAGTATTCCAGAATACTTAATTGTACTTCTGAGAAATCTGTACCTAGACCAAGAAGCAGTTGTTCAAACAGAGCATGGGAATACTGAATGTTTTAAAATTGGGAATGGTGTGCGACAAGGTTGCATTCTTTCACCATACTTATTCAACCTGTATGCTGAGCAAGTAATCCAAGAAGCTGGGTTCTATGAAGAAATCGTGGCATCAGGATTGGAGGAAGACTCATTAACAACCTGCAATATGCAGATTGTACAACCTTGCTTGCTGAAAGTGAAGAGGACTTGAAACATTTATTGATAAAGATCAAAGAGCATAGCCTTCGATATGGATTACATCCTAATGTCAAGAAAACAAAAATCCTCACCACTGGACCAATAAACAACATTCTTAACCAATGGAGAAAAGATTGAAGTTGCCAAGGACTTCATTCTTCTTGGATCAACTATCAACACTCATGGAAGCAGCAGTCAAGAGATCAGACAACGTATTGCATTGGGCAAATCTGCTGCACAGGAACTTTTTAAAGTATTGAAGAGCAGAGATGTCAGCTTGAGGACTAAGGTGTGCCTGACCCAAGCCATGGTATTTTCAATAACCTCATATGCATGCGAAAGCTGGACAGTGAATAAGGAAGATCATAGAAGAATTGATGCCTTTGAGTTGTGGTGTTGGAGGAGAATACTGAAAGTGCCATGGACTGCCAAAAGAACCAATAGATCTGTTTTGGAAGAAGTGCAGCCAGAGTGCTCCTTGGAGGCCAAGATGGCTAAGCTTCATCTCTCATACTGTGGACATATTGTCAGGAGGGAACAGTCGTGGAGAAGGATGTCATGCTGGGTAAGGTGGAGGGTCAGAGAAAAAGAGGAAGACCCCTAATGAGATGGACTGGCCAGGTGGCATCATTGATGGACTCAAGTGTGGCAGCAGTAGTGAGATTGGCCCAGGATCGGACATTGTTTTGTTCTGCTGTGCATAGGGTCACTATGAGTCAGTTCTGACTCGATGGCACCTGGCAACAACAAAAACAATGTAACATCTTAATTGCAAATTGGTTTTGTCAACAAGGAATTATGACTATATACATAAAACTTACCAGATGGAATACAAAAGAATCAAATTCACTACCTCTGTGGAAAGTGCTGATGGAGCAGATCAATATCATCAGCCAAGACAAGGTCAGAGGCCAATTGTGGAACAGATTGTCAATGTTCATATACAAGTTCAGGTTGAAGCTAAAGAAATTAAAGCAAGTCCACAAGAGTCAAAATATGCCTTTTAGCAAAGTCCACTTGTATTTAGAGACCATATTAAGAACAGATTTGAAACATTAGACACTAATAACCAGAGGAGTTGTGGGACGACATCAAAAAAACCATATATGAAGTAACCTATAGGTCATTACAAAGACAGGAAAGAAAGAAAAGACCAAAGTGGATATTAGAAGAGATTCTAAAACTTGCTCTTGAACATGCAGAAGCCAAAGTAACTAGAATTGATGAAGTAAACAGGTGAACAGAAAATTTCAAATGACTATTTGAAAAGACAAACTATATTATACTTGAGTTAGAAAGCTAAAAGGAGAGCACACCATTTCTCAAGCTGAAAAATACTGAAGAAAGAATTCAAGCCTCAACTTGAAATACTGAAGGATTCTATGGGAAAAATACATTGTAGAAAGTGGGCATTCCAGAACACTTAATTGTGCTCATGAGGAACTTGTACATAGACTAAAAGACAGTTGTCTGGAGAGAATAAAGGGATGATGAGTGATTTTAAATCAGAAAAGTTGTGTGTCAGAATTGTATCCTTTCACCACACTTATTCAGTCTGTATGCTGAGCAAATAATCTAAACTGCATACAGAATAAAATTCAACTAGACCAATAAATAAAATGATAAATGGAAAAAAGCTTAAAACTATCAAAGATTTCATTTTTCTTGGATCCACAATCAACACTTAGGGAAGCAACAGTCAAAAAAGCAAAGTATTTATTGCGTTGTTGTTGTATAAGGACCTTATATGGTATGCTTGAATCACTGACCTTGTGATTTGCAGCACAGTGCTTATCCTATAGAGCTTTAAAAGACCTCTTAAATTGATTAAACAAAAAAGATGTCACTTTGAGGACTAAGGTAGGCCTGACCCAAACCAGGGTATTTTCAATCAGCTCATTTGCATGGGAAAACCCCACAAGAAATAAGGAAGATCAGCAAAGAATTGGTGCATTTGAATAGTGGTGTTGGTGAAGAGTCTTGTATACACCATGAACTATGTGAAGAACAAACAAATCTGTATGGGAAAAAATACAGCTGGATCATTTCTTGGAAGTAACAATAGGGAGAATTCAGTTCTAGTACTTTGGACATATTGTCCTAGTGAATGAAATCATGCTTGGTAAAGTGGAGGGTCAGTGAAAAAGAGTAGGACCCTCAATGAAATTAACAGATACTATGCAAACTACAATGGACTCAAATTTAACAAATATGAGGATGGGACAGAATCAGGTAGTGTTTAATTTTGTTGTACAAAATGTTGCTATGAGTAGGGACCAACTCCAGCTTACTAACAATAACAACAGAACAAAGCAATAAGAAGGGATGGATTTCGTGATAAACTAAAGATCCTTCACACCATTGAATGAATTGTACCTATCTACCATTCACTTGGAGTCCTGGTATGGCACTCTGGGTCAATGTGCCAGACTGCAAAGCCATTTGAATTGCAAGGCTGATGGTTCAAGCTCAACAGTCACTCCTCGGAAGCCCTATACAGGGTCGTCATGTGTCAGAACCGACTTGATGGCACTTAACAACAACACCAACCATTCATTTAACCTGATGGCTACCATTCAAGAATGTTCAGAGTGTTCAAAAAACCAGAAATCCATAATGTAAATGTCTATGTGTAGTGGAAAATAGTGGAGCAAAACAATGTGTGCAGTTCTGACATCACTCTAGACTGACGGTTTGTTTTGGGATAGTGAGCATTTGGGATCTGAGCATTTAACAAATGTGAGGATGGATTTAGAAAGAATTAAATGCTCAGATCATGGGTCCATCACCAAAAGCGACTTGACTAGGCTTACCTAAATTCAGTCTAAGACTGTTTCCTTATATACATAATAAGAACAAGAGTACAGCCTGCTTCATTGGTTTTTTTTTTAAGGAATAGATGAGAAAATGCAACCAAGTATATACTTTCTAGAACATAAGTAAGGGTTCAGTAAGTCTCAGTTATACTAATAACATTTGAGTTTTTATTAAATACCAGAAATTTTCAATTATGGAAACCAATTTAAATTCTCATATAAATCCATGAAAACACTAGGTCCTATATTACAAATAAGAAAACTGAGACTCAGCAAGGGACTAATCTCTAAAATCTATAGGAAATTAGAACACCTCTACAAGAAAAAAGACAAATAACTCAATTAAAAAATGTGTACAGAACATGAATAGACATTCACCAAGGAAGGCATTCAAGCAACCAACAAACATATACAAAAATGTTCACAATCATTAGCTGTTAGATAGATGAAAATTAAAACAACCATGAGATATCATCTCATACCAGCAATAACGGCAAAGTTCAAAATAGCAGAGGACAGTAAATGCTGACAAGGATGTATAAAAACTGGGACACGCCTACATTGCTGATGGGATTGTAAAATGGTTCAACTGCTCTGGAAAGTTATGACACTTCCTCATAAAGCTGGAAATAGAAATACCTTATGATCCAGCAATTCCTCTACTTGATATATCTCCACAAGAAACACAAGCCAAAGCACAAGTAAATATATGCACACCAATGTTTATCACATTATTCACAATAGCAAAAAGATAGAGACAGCCTAAGTGCCCATCAATGGAAAAATGGATAAACAAACTTTGGTACATGCACACAATGGAATAGTATGCTACCTTGAAAAATAACAATGAAGCTACAAAACACCTCATACATAGCATGGATGAGCCTGAGAACATTATGCTAAGTGACATTATCAGTCACAAAAGGACAAATATTGCATAACACCATTATCGTAAGAGCTTAAAAAAGATGTCCATACTAAAAGAAAAAAATAAAATTCTTTGTTGATTACCCGGAATTCAAGGGAGGGGACAATAAGTCATAGGTTCGGTGATAGTCACATCATAGCTCAAGTGATGGGGGGTGGGGAGTACACAAGAATGGAAAGGAGGGTGGAAAAACAAGGAAGATAGAAAACTTGGATTAAATGGGACAGAGGTACATAGTAACATATACTCAACCTTGGAGTATATATCTACCATTTTTTCAATCACCAAGGCCATATTGCCCAATTACTGATCCTTTCTCTCTGTCGCCAACTTTCACATTCCAATCACCAATCACAATCAATTATCAATGCATCTTAATTGTATGTTTGATAAATTTCAAACATTGATAGAACAACAGGGATCTGTGATACATGGATTAAGGTCCAGTCTGAATGGGTAAAAGAGGGAAAATAATGTTAATGTGCTTAACTGTCTTATGTATATTGGTTTCTCTTGCTTACTGTTGTAACATAGACATTTGTGTGGATAGAAAGGAATATCGGTAAATATGATTACAGATAGCTTGTAAACTAATCTTCAGCCTGTAACTGATTGGAATACTTAAAAGTGTTTCTAGAACTTGCCCAGTGAAATAGGCTTCTTGTACAGTATATGGCCTTAGATGGAATCCTGAGCCCCAACCAGAACTTACTGAGGTGGTACAGTTCCACTTGAAAGGAGAAGTTGAACAATCCAGAGTGGCTAGAGGAACAGAAAATACTTCTTGAAAGAAAGACCAGCAGAAAATAAATAAATAAAAGCATACTGGTTGGCTATTACAAGAACAAGCAAGCTGTTCACTGGGGAGCCATCAAAGCAAGTTATCAAATCCCTTCAAGACAAAGCACATTCCAAGACTGAAACTCAAATGGAACACACAAGCAGGCATGTAAGCTCACTGGTGACCATGTTGGTCTACTTCTGAGTGGAAGTGGGGGAAAGACAGTAATGAAGACATGGCTGAGTTCAACCATGTTCTATAAACTCTTGTCAACTTTGAGATTAGAAAGAGAAGAGGAAGATCTGGTTGGTATGAAGTTTGGGGAGACTTGGAATTTCTGAGTCCAAGGACACTGACCTAGCCCATGGGGGCTAGAGTTGAGAGAGAAGCTTCCAGCTGATATGAAGTGGGGGGAGGAATGTAAGAACTCCTCAACTTACAGATAGTACCCATTTGACTTAGCTTGAATGGTTTATGATCAGAACAAGAGTTGTTGTTGTTAAGTGATGTCAAATCAGTTCCGACCCATAGCGACCCTGTACAGGGTTTCCAAGGCTGTAAATCTTTATGGGAGCAGAAATCCTCATCTTTCTCCTGTGGAGCGGCTGGTAATTTTGAACTTCTGACCTTAAAGTTCGCAGCCCGATTCGTAATCATTACACTACCAGAGCTACCTTAGAATTAGAGTAGAGGAAGATAAAGAAGATTGATATAGTAAGCAAATATAAATGGCTAAAGTTTGATTAACTTGACCTTTACTTATGGATGTAGTTGCTCAAAATACCAACCAAAAGGGAGGGAGTCTTCACAACAAGGATCAAGCTTATCTACTCAGTATACAGGGTTGATAGGGACAGACAACTAGACATTGGCTACCTAAGACAGGGTGACTGTAAATGTAGAAAGACTGTAAATGTAAAACTTTACAAGTTTTCAAGAGGGAGTTTAGTTTCAGAGTGAGTGAGGGAAGGTAGAATCCCCATGGAATAATTTTCATCTTATCTAGATGGGTTTGGTGAAAGGAGATGGGATTAGGATCTTTTGATTCAATAGTAAGTAATTGTTATCATGACTAGTTTCCATTGTTACAACTATAAAGGTAGAAGTTGTATTACAAAAATCAGGGAGTAGTAAATGTTCCATTCCAGGAGCAGGGGACCGTAGGACTATCAAGAGGAAAATGCATGAGTGGAAGTTGGGATGCGAACAAGAGATGCATGGACACCAGAGATGGAGGCAAAAGTGATAGCATGGATAGATAGAGCAGTTGAGGTGTCTAGACTCATGGAAAGATAAAAGCTGTGTGCTGGCAGCCAGAGGCAGACTTGCAAAATATTCCTTTTGGTTGTTTAAATGATTATATATTCCTGTGTGGTTTTGTGTATATCAAAAGAAAAAAAAAAAAAAAAAGACAGAGAAAGAATAGAGACTAATACTGTTAAGTGATGGCACATGGAGGGGATTGTAATCATTGCAATGACACCAAATATGATTGGTTGAATGCAAAACTGATGTTCTGTCATGTAAACTACCACTGAATTCACAATAAAAAGCTTTTCTTAAAAAAAAATAATAATAATAAAAAGAGGGGTTTCCAGTTTGGGTGGAAGTAGAGACAACCAGGTAGGAAAGGCTCCGTTGAGGAGGGATTGAAAATCCAGAAACGCTGCACTCACGGAACACCACCAGAGCTCTGGATCTAACATAAGCTCCAGGGTGTCAGTTTCCCAGCACAAGCAAGTGGAAAAATCATAGTATAAAGGAAAATATTGTGACTTAGGAATTGCTCCAGACAGGACGCCCTCTGCAGCGACCCCACCCAGGTGGAGTTCAGAGGGTGGAGCTAAAGCCAGACTGGCACAGGGAACCAGCAGTAAAACCAGTGCAGTGACAGTTGCAAAAAGAGGTGCAGGGGATTCTACACATTTTTTTTTTTCCTCTTCCCTGTCACACCTTCTTTGCCAAGCCCAGACACCTTCAGGTGGGTGGGTGCAAACCTCACAAAAAAAGAGTCCAGCGCTAACCCCAGAGTTTTCTCATGGCACAGAGAGAAAAAGCTTGGCAGCTGCTTATGACATCAGCCTGTGGGTCCCAGTGATAAAGTTAACTTTTGAAGGACCCTTTACTGTGGCTGATCCAGCAAAAAAAACCTGGTCTGGCCTGACAGACAAACCATATGAACAATCTGTAAAACCACAACATAAAAGGATGTAACTATCTCAAGAACTATGCTGTACAAATGCAGATACCTAAATGACCTTCAGAGACAAAAATAGTAGACAATCTTTCTCCCATTAACTTCTCAATATCTATCTGTGCACCTCTACGGTGGTGACTAGAGGAGGGGCCTGAGTGAGCAGATACCCCCACACACTGCTGGAGACTCCTACAGTGCACATACACACTGGCTTTGTAGCAATGCAACTGGCCAATTGGCCAGAGTTTTATTTTTGTTTCAAAGTGGTGAATTTTGTCTCTGCTTCTATATTGCTTCTGTTTTTGGAACTTTTGATCACACATTTTTCCTGTAGGTGGGAGCTTTTTCTCCCCATGGTACCCAAGAAAGAAACAGCAATTGTGGCTATATAGCCACGCTACAAGCATACCCCATAATATTGCACGATTGAGAAAAGAGCCAATAACAGCTGCTAAGCATTACATGAAAAAGAAAACCTATCTCCTGATTATATCCACCAGAAGACACACAATAAGCTTAATAACTCAAAAACAAACATCCATTTAAGCATTTAAAAACACATAAAACTACTGGAAATGAAAAACAAAACACAACAAATGATCTCAAAACATGTCTAAAAACATAAAAGAGTAACGGAGACAAATAAAGTCTTTATTTGAGACAGACAAAGGCTTTCCAGAAGAGGAAGAGCAGGTTTGGGTTTGCCTGAGTAAGAATTCAGAAGAATAATATGGAAACAAATTCAAATGCTCCACAAAGGGGTGGAGGAAAACAAGGAAAAAGCTAGGAAAGTACTATAAGAGCAATCAGACAAGATTGATATAGCATTGGAAACAATTCAAATCCTGAAAAAAGAGGTCCATATGATTAATAATAAAATACCAGAAATGGACAATACACTGAAA
>NW_006409169.1:208158-208790 GCF_000296735.1 Chrysochloris asiatica
TTTTGTCAAAACCAATCCAGCACTTCAAAACATCTTAAAGGGAGTTCTTTGGACTGAAAACCAACAAGAACAGACAACAACCAGAGATTGACAGGAATGGCAACACCACCTGGAACTCAGTCAACAGACAGCAGAGTTCAGAACAGAGCAAAACTACGACATCAAATTCAAAGGAGCTGGGAGATAAACCAAAGCTCAAAATGATATCAATGTCAAAGAAGGGATAAATCTAGGAACAGAGACCCAGGTGGTGAGTAGGTTAGGTAGATCACAGGATACAATAGATTTTCCTAAATGGAGAGAAAAGATAATAGACTACAAGGTAACCCCAAAGAAAGTTAATAATCCACAATTTACTATGAAAATGAACTTCCAAGCAGAACAAGCAAACTAAGAAGAAACTGATAAGAAAAAACACAAAAAAATACAAACTCAGTACAAGAAGGCATGCAGAACAAAGGAATAAACAGCACTGCCAAAAAAAATAGTATAATGGCATAAATTAATTCATACTTACCCAAGTCATGGTATTTTCAATAACCTCATATGCATGCGAAATCTAGACAGTGAATAAGGAAGACTGTAGAAGAATTGATGCTTTTGAGTTATGGTGTTGGAGGAGAATATTGAAA
>NW_006409169.1:208920-219106 GCF_000296735.1 Chrysochloris asiatica
TGGAGGGTCAGAGAAAAGAGGAAGACCCCCAACAAGATGGATTGGCTAAGTGGCAGCATCGCTGGACTCAAGCGTGGCAACAGTAGTGAAGTTCTCCCAGGATCAGGCAGTATTTCATTTTGTTGTGCATAAGGTAGCTATGGGTCAGTACTGACTCAATGGCACCTAGCAATAACAACAAATCAATAATTACTTTGAATGTCAATGGATTGAATGTACCAGTGAAGAAAATAAGACCCTTTAATATGCTGCCTGTAAAAGACACACCTTACACACAAAGACAAAAATAGACTAAAAGTTAAAGGATGGAAAAAAAATATACCAAGCTAACTGCAACAATAAAAATCAGGAGTGGCAATTCTATTCTCTGATAAAGTTTAGACAAAAATCAGCATAAGAGATAAAGAAGGACACCATCTCATAATCAAAGGGTCAATTGAGCAAGACAACATAACCATAATAAATATCTACACTCCCAATGAAAAAACACCAAGATATATGAAGCAAACCTTACTAGAATTGAAGAAAGAAGTAGATAAATCTACAATTATAGTGGGAGATTTTAACACACCACTTTCGAAAAGGGACAGTAAAAGCAGAAAGAAATTTGACAAAGTTACACAGGAACTAAATAACACAATTAACCAACTTCACCTCATAGAGGTGTACAGAGCATTCAACCCAACAACAACACAATATATACTTTCTTCTCCAGTGCACATGGAACATTCTCCAGAATTGAATCTGTGTTAGGTCACAAAGCAAGCATCCATAAATTTACAATACTTTTTATGAAGCAAGCATAACCCTAATACGAAAACTAGGGAAGGACATCACTAAGAAAGAAAACTATAGTCCAATATCCCTCATGAACATAGAAACAAAAATTCTCAACAAAATCCTAGCCAACAGAATCCAGAACCACATCAAAAAAATAATGCATCATGACCAAGTGGGTAAACATTAGAAAAACAATCAATGTTATCCACCACATAAATAAGGAAAAGTAAAAGAACCACATGATCATATCGATTGATGCAGAAAAGGCATTTGACAAAATCCAATATCCAGTCCTGATAAAAGCACTCAACAAAGTAGAAATTGAAGGGAAATTCCTCAACAGAATCAAGAGCATATATACAAATTCAGCAGCTTACATCACTCTCAAAGGAGAGAAACTGAAAACCTTCCCTCTGTAACGGGAACCAGACAAGGATGCCCTTTGTCACCACTCCATTTCAATATTGTTTTGAAACTATTAGCCAGAGCTATATGGCAAGATAGGAAAATTAAAGGCATCTAAATTGGGAAAGAGGAAGTAAAACTTTCTCTATTTTCAGATGATTTGCTTCTATACATAGAAAACCCCAAAGACTCAGTAAAAAAGCTACTAGACATCATTGGAAGAGTCAGCAAAGGGGCAGGGTATAAGATCAACATGCAAAAATCAGTTGGATTCCTCTATAGTAACAAAGACAGCACTGAAAAAGACATTAGGAAAGAAATACAATTTAAAATATCTGCCCAAAGGATTCAATATTTTGGAATAAACATAACCAGAGAAACAAAGGACCTATACAAAGAAAACTACAAGAAACCAAAAGAGACTTACAAAATTGGAAGAATATACCACGTTCCTGGATAGGAAGACTCAACATCGTGAAAATGTCAATACTACCCTAAACAATTTACACATATAATACAATCCCAATCTAGATTCCAATGACATTCTTCAAAAAAGTGGAAAAGACGATTACAAACTTTATATGGAAAGGAAGGAGACCCAGGATAAGCAAAGCACTGTTCAAGAAGAACAAGGTTGGAAGCTTCTCACTCCCCGATCTCATAATCTACTACATAGCTACAGTGGTCAAAACAGCCTGGTACTGGTACAATGAAAGATACATTGATCAATGGAACAGAATTGAGAATCCAGAAATTAACCCATCCACATACAGCCAATTATTTTTGACAAAGTGCCTAGGTATGTTTTATAGGGAGCAGAACAGGAAAGCGATATACAAAATATTGAAACAAGACCTTTACCTCATTTCCTATACAAAAACCAACTCAGCATGGTTTAAAGACCTAAATATGAATCTCAAAATTATGAAAGTAATCAGTGAAAAAGTAGGGACAAATGTGAGGGCTCTAATACAGGGAATATGCAGAATACAAAACATTTGGAAAAGTACACAAAAAAAGTAGACAAAATAGATGAGTGGGACATACTAAAAATTAAAAACCTATGTGCATCAAAAGACTTCACCAAAAGAGTAAAAAGGGAATCCACAGAATGGGAAAAATATCTTTTGCAATGACATATCAGACAAGGGACTCATTTCTTGTTTAAGTGGTATTTACCACAAGACAGTATCAGTGATTTTATATACAGGAACTAACATTCTAGTACAGCAAATTGAGCAAATTGGAAATGACAAAAAATATTGTGGCATCTTCTAAACTAATCATTAAATAGTTTCAGTCTGTGATTTCTTAGTTCTATTTTGAAAATAAATCTGTGTTAATATGCTTGTCTCTGATGGCTTATAATAAAAACTCTAAATTAAAAAGAAATTTTAATACTTTCATATTTTCAAAAGCTTAAGTACTACAGTGGGACTGAAACTTTATTATTAGTTTACAAAAGACAATTCAAACAAGGTTCCTCAAAGAATTAAACAGACTATGCAATATAATTTCCAGTGCTGCCAAATTAATTGAAGACTCCATCATTGTATCATTTTTAATTTAGTTCCTATTTCCAAAAGAGGAAAACAAATCTGTGTATTTTAAGTAGGAGTTAGATTGACATTTAGAATTTGTATATACTAATATACATATAGCTTCAAAATTATTAGGAGTTAATACATTTTCTAAAGTTTATCAGTTTTTCATTATGTTAGAAACAATTTCAAGCAACATTTTATCATTAGTCTTCATGCAAAGAAATGAAGATAAAGCAAGGTTAACCAAATATTTTTGTTTTCTAGTGCTGCTATCATAAAGAAGCTACATGTAGGTGGCTTTAATGAACAGTTCAGGAATCTAAAAGTCCGAATTCAGAACTCTCTCTGTGGGCTCTAGGGGAAGATTATTTTCTCCTATATGGTGTGGCACTGTGGATTAATGCACCAGACGGCAAAGCCTTTTGAACTGCAAGATCGGCGGTTCAAGCTCACCAGCTGCTCCTCAGAAACCCTATGCAGGGTCGCTATGGGTCGGAACCGACTCAACAGCACTTCACAAAAACACAACAACAACAATAGTGTTTATAACTCCAGTATTATGGGGCTTCACGGAGACATTCACCTGATACCTATATCCCCTCATTTGTATTTCTTTGACTCCTTGTAATTTAGGAGTGACTATGTTTAGGACACAACCTATAGTTAGTTATATGGCCTCAGTCATGTAACAAAGAAAAATTTATACTCAAATGAAATTGTATCCACAAGTATAGGGGTTAGAATTTCAACACTTATTTGAGCAAGACACAATGTAATCAATAACCCAAGTAATGAAATTCAATTAGAAAACTCACCAACAGCCAATACTATGTTGCATACTATAGATTGGAAGTTGGCAAACTATGGAGTTTTGGCCAAAACTGATCTTCCACCTATTTTTGTAATAAAAATTTTATTGATTTATAGTTTATGCTAGCAATGTGATTTATGGTAGGGATGTTGGGCTATTCAGTGTTAGTTTGACATTTTTAGAGCTAAAGATTGAATAACTAAAGTCAATCATGTGGGTGTGTTATGCCTATATGATCCACTATAAATAAAAATATAGACACTCACTCAGGTGGGCTTACCTGGTTGTCAGTACTCCATTTGTGTTGTTACATATCATTTCTGAAATAAGTAAACACTATCCATAAAATTCAAATGGGGGGATACAACTGGAAGTTCATGCCTGATCTCTTCTGGATGCTGCCTTATGGCCTTTCTCTCTGCTGATTTTAATCTGTATCTTTCACTCTACTTAAGTATAAAGAAGAGTATAGAGCACTATGCACAATTGCAGAAAAAAAAAAAAAAAAGAGGAAACAGTCAAAATGTCCATCAACAGATGAATGGACAAAAAATATAATGCATTCACATAATGTAATATTTCTTAGTTCCTGGTGGTAGGGTAGCATAAAATTGATGGTTCAACCCCATCAGCAGCTCCTCAGAAACTTACAAACTTACAAAGGCATCGACACTTACAAACAAAGTAAAGAGAAATGAATTCCTGATACATGCTACAAAACGGATGGACCTTGAAAACATTATGCTGAATGAAGTAAGTCAATCACAAAAGCACAAAATTGTGCATGATATCATTCATATGAAATATCTAGACTAGGCAAGTGTATGCAGACTAAAGAGTATTAGAGGTCACTAGAGGCAAGAGAGTCCTGGTGTGACACTGCAGGATAAGCACTAGACTGGTAACCACAGGTCAGTGATTCAAACCCACAAGTCACTCTTGGAAACCCTACCTAGGTTCACTGTGAGTCAGAACCTACTCAATGGCACACAACAGAAAAAGAGGCAGGAGGGAGAAGAGAAAGAGAAGAAAGGAGAAAGCACTGAGTTTCTGATCATGATGATAGAAACTTAAGCAACAGATATTGGTGATGGTTGTATAACATGATTAATGTAATTGATGGCATATATTGCACAACTGAAAACTGTTGCGTTATATATATGCATATGTGTATATATACATAAAGGAGCTCTGGTAGTGTAGTGGTTACAAATTGGGCTGCGAACCTTAAGGTCAGCAGTTTGAAACCACCAGGCGCTCAGCGGGAGAAAGATGAGGCTTTCTGATCCCGTAAAGATTTACAGCTCAGAAATCCTGTACAGGATATCTATGGGTCAGAACCAACTCAATGGCACTTAACAACAACAACATATATACATATATACAGATATATACATCTGTGTATGTATATTTATAACCATTAAAATAAATAATAGTAAAAAAAGAAAGAAGAAGAGTATAAAAACTTTTCTGAATTCTGTGAGTCTTTCTAGTAAATTGTTGAAACTGACTGTGGTCCCAAGGTTACTAACTCCTGTCAAGGACATTTCATAATTTAAATTGTCAAATAGACAAAATGATAGTACTTAAGATAATAAAACACATTTAAAAATTTCAGAATTCACATTATTTTCTTTCTAACATATTAGCAACCCTCTAAGTACCACTTTGATTTTTAGAAAATCTCAGTCCCTAAATTAAGACCATTTCATTAGCAATCAGCACCATAAAAAAAAAATTTTTTTTCTTGGCCTCCAGTTCCCAGTTACAAATAATTATATCTAGAAAATGTTTATTTGGAACAATCTCAAGAACAAGCAATAGTGTATGGATCTGTTCTAAAATGCAGACTCACTCTTTATTGTAGTCAGCAGCACCTTCCAAAACTCAAACTTATCAAAATTAGCTAAGAAGAACCTGTCATTTGAGTGGCCTTTACTTTAAAAAACAAACAAAAAACAGTTTTAACTTAGTCTAGACAGATAGTACTTTAAAAACTTTTAAAAAATAACAAACAGTTTTAACTTACGTCTAGACAGATAGTAGCAAATCGAGTCTACATATAGTATTTTCTTGTCTTCACGCAATATAAAATAAATTTAACAAACAAACAAACAAAAATTCATGCTTAGATAAAGAAAGACTATACTTGAAAGACTGCATGCAATAAGGGGAAAGGGACTATTGCAAGGGGAAGAAAGCTCTGACCTAAGATCTGTAAGCCTCTCAAAGGTTAAACTGTTGTTGTTAAGTGCTGTTGAGTTGGTTCCAACTCATAAAGACCCTGTAAAGGGTTTCCAAGGAGCAGCAGGTGGGTTTGAACTAGTAACCTTGTGATTTACAGTCCAGTGCTGATCCTACAGTGCCACACCTTAGAAAGGGTTTTTTCTCTTATTGTTATTGTTGCTCAGTGCTGTTGAATGAGTTCCAATTCATAGTGACCTGTATAGGGTTTCTGAGGTGCATCAGGTGGATTTGAATCACTGACCTTGCAGTTAGCAGTCCAGTGCTTATCCTACAGCAGTATAAAAGGCTAGAGAGAGCCAGATGTGGGGAAGTGACAAGAATGGACACAGATTGTTCTGACAGTAAATCTACGCTTGTTTTACCTGGAAGTCTGCCTATTTTGGGGACAGATGATTAGGAAGGTTTATATTCTGACTTATAACATGAGGTAAAAATGATTAGAAAGAACCAAGTGTGGAAAAGTGGTATGAGTGAGAGGGGTGTGTTCTGACAGTAATTCAAAGAATGTTTTATCCTGAGGTCAGGCTATTTTGGGGAGAGGTCTTTATAAATCCCAAATAAACCTGCTGCTATTGAGTCTCTTCTGACTCATAGTGACCCTACAAAGGATTTCCTAGACTGTAAATCTTTATAGGAGCAGACAAGCTCATTTTTCTTCAACATAGTGTGTGAGGGGTTTGAACCACCAAACTTTCAGTTAGCAGCCCAACAGTTAACACTTAGCACCACCATGTTTAGGTTGAGAGTGGGCCAAAGTACAGGAAAGAAAGATAACTGAGATTGGATTAAAAACCATCATGTTCTGCTTGACAAACATGTTTAGCTAATCATATATCTGACATTTTCACAGGTAAACAAAGGGACATTTATAATTTTATCTAAGTCATATGGGAAGTATGTTTTTGTGCAATCAGTCATTTTGGGGAACGAAAAACGAAGTGGGAGGATTTCTTAATCTTGGCTATTTCCAAAGAGAACAGGGCTCAGGTAAAATTCGACGTTATTAAGTCATAGAATTATCAACAAAGCCATAGTGCCACTTACCATCAGGAAAACAGAATTAACTTTGGCAAGAGCATGAATACTACAAAATAATATTAATAATATCTTCATCTAGAACATTGCTTCAAATCTTATTTTAATATTTGACACACTTCAAAACTGGACATGTTATTTTAAAATATAGTAGAAAATAAACTTTCATATATTACTGATGCACTAAAAAAGCCTGAGTTGGCCTCCAGTAATCTGTAATAGTAATTAAACAGACAGAGTAAGAGAGAAGGGAGGTATGAGTCCTCCTCTTATCTCGATTTATGAGCTTTTTGTTATATTGTTGTTATTAGGTGCCATCAAGTTAGTTCTGATCCATAGCCAACATATTCACAATAGAGGAAAACACTACCTGATCCTGCTTCATCCTCACAATTGTTATGTCTAAACCCAATTTTGCTGTCACTGTGTCACTATCTTGTTAGTGGTCTTTCTCTTTTCACCGACTCCCACTTTTCCAAGCATGATATCTTTCTTCAGGGAATGATCCTTCTTGGCAACATATCCAAAGTACAAGAAATGAAGTCTTGCCATCTTCCTTTCTAAGATATAAAAAAATTGGAAGGACCATGGTTTGGTTCAGGCACACCTTAGTCTTCAAACTGACATCTTTGTTCTTGAACATTTTTAAGAGGCCTTTAAAGGCAGCTGGTTTGTATAATACAATGTAGAATTTGGTTTCTTGACTATTTCTATGAGCACTAATTGCAAATCCAAGCAATTTGAAATCTTTGAAATTTCAGTATTTTCTCCATTTATAATGATAATATTTATTGGTCTAGTTGTGAAGATTTTCATTTTCATTACATTGAAGTGCAGTCCGTAGTGAAAGCTGTAGCCTTTTATTATCATTAGTAAGTATATAGAGTTCACATTGCTTTCAGCAAGCAAGGGTGTGTCATTTTCATTTTGCAGGTTGTTAATGAGTCTTCTTCAAATCCTGATGTCATGTTCTTTTCCATATAGTCTATTTTATCAGATGATTTGTTCAGCATAGAGATTGAATAAGTATGGTGAAAGGATATAACCCTAATACACAACTTTCTGATTTTAAACTATCCCCTTGTTCTGTTCAAACATAGACATTTTGTTCTATGTACAGGTTACTCATGAGCACAATTAATACCCATTCTTCACAATGGTATCCATAGCTTGTCATGATCTATAAAGTAGAAAGTCATTACACAGTCAATAAAGCACTAGTAAACATCTTTCTGGTATTCTCTGCTTTCAGTCAAGATCCCTCGTTGCATGTCCTATTCTGAATCTGGCTTTAATTTCTGGAAGTTTCCTGTAGATGTACTGCTGCAATTGTTTTTTAATTATATTTGACTTGTTTATATTTGCAAAGCAAAGGACTCATTTAGTAATGTTGTGGTATTAAGTGCTGTCGAGTCAGTTCCAACTCATAGCAACTTTGTATAGGGTTTCAGAGGAGTGGCTGGTGAGTCTGAACCACTGAACTTGTGGTTCATACTAACCTTGAGATTTAGTGCTTTTCCTAAGGTGCCACATGTTAGTATTACATCAATCTTTAGAATTTTGAAGAAATTATATAACATATTTGTATTTAAGTAATTTAACTTAAAAACAAAATTCCCTTACTCTGGACCTGGCACCAGTGTAGGTGGTGGTATTAAAGTGTGGAGAAAGATATATAAAACCTTGCTACATTGTTCTTCTTTTCCAGTGCAAGAGAACCTACTATTGTAGATAATGATAAATGTTATTGTGTATCAATGAAAACCCCAATGTGATGAACTATGGGAAAAAGAATCTTGGAGAATGGAGGGTGTGAAGAGATCACATCATTGGGTTATAGAGGCCAGTGGAGATCTGTCTAAATGGATGGCATTTGATCTGAGCAACAAATGCCAAGATCCAAGATGGTGGTATTTCTGCCATATACTGAAATGCAAAAACTTCAAGGAACACAAAGGAGTCCAGTATTGCTGAGGAAGTGAGTAAAAGAGAGATTAATATAATGTTGGATAGGTGTCTAACTTAAATATTATTTCTTAATTTTATTGTTGTTAAATACCACCAAGTCGGTTCTGAGCCATAGTGACCCAGTATAGGTTTTCCAAGGAGGGAACTGTGAGCTTGAACCACTGACCTTGAGGTTCAAACTTACTTTTCAGACTAGTACATTAGTCCAAGGCCAAAAGATCATGAAAGGAGTCCTTGTGGTGTTGTGGACTAAGCATTTGACTGATAACTGCAAGGTCAACAGTTCAAACCTATCAGCTGCTCAGTGGGAGAAAAATGTTTTACAGTCTCAGAAACCATAAGCAGCAGTTATGCCCTGTCCTACATGAGGGTCGCTATGAGTCTGAAGCAATTTGATGACAGTTGGAGTGGAAAAGATCATGGTTCTACTTTCTTTTGCTTTCAGAAATCTATAAGAACAAATCTGCGTTGCCAAAATTTAGAATGAGGCAAAAACTTCACTGAGTTGAGGACCTAAACTTTACTATCAAAGTCTGAACAATAATAAAAACCACACCGAGAATTTCACAGGCTATATCACCCAAATGACAGGTTCTGTTGTCCATTACAACTTGATTACTTTTGAAAAATATAGAAAATAGTGTGCTATGTGGAAGAAGCACAGAATATAAATTGACTCAGTACAAAATCATATAAGCACTAAATTAGGTCATTTGTGCTGAAAGACATGCTTCCTAAATCGCATTTATGATCTCCAACAATATAAGGGAGTTAATGGCTAAAAAAGACAAAGAAGAAGAAAAAAAAATGACATAAAAATTGTCCTGCCATCACTTCAGTTTCCACAAAAACTGTATTACATATACTGTGAAGATCCACCCCATTGCATCCAGAGGAAATTTTTTAGTTAAAAAAGTTATCAGAGCAGGCTTATCAAACTCCCTAAGGTTATCAGTAGACATAAAATTTATACTAAAATTATATATAAACCATACCAGAGTAAGAAAATATATAACAGGTATTGTTTCTCTTTCTCACTTGCCTCTGAAACTCATGACAAACATCGCTAATCACTCCTGACTATGCTAGTGAAAGAATGTTGTCATGGCAGCAAGTGTTGTTCCCAACCATTTTAACAGGAGTAATATTGGTCAACTACTTGAGTGTTGCATCTTTTGCTTTTCTCTTTGACATCTCTATTCATGTTATGCTCTCTTTAGTCAACCTAAAGCTTCCTGAATGTGAGGTAGGGAAAGGTGAATGGATGTCACAGAAAGAATGTAAAGAGAAAAAAAAAAAAAAAAAATCAGGTAATTCATTTCTACCTGCAATAAGACAATTAACTTGGAAGCCAGCTTTGCTATAAGGAAAACATGTTATAAATTATATCTATGCC
>NW_006409169.1:220189-221358 GCF_000296735.1 Chrysochloris asiatica
AACTGATTGAAATACCTAAAGTGAGTTCTAGAACGTTCCCAGTGAAATAGCCTCCCTGCAGAGTCATTCTAGTGTATAAGACCTTAGGTGGAATCCTGAGCCCCATTGAGAACCTTCTGAGGTGGGACATTCCCACTTGAAAGGACATGAAGATCAGCCCAGAGCGGCCAGAGGAACAGAAGATACTTCCTGAAAGAAATATCAGCAAGGAAAATACAAAAATAAAAACAGCAGTCTGTTTGGCTATTGCAAAAACAAGCTGGGAGTTATCAAGACAAGCAATTAAGTTGCTTCAAGAAAACACCCCCTCCAAGACTGAAACTCAAAGGTAATACATGAGCAGGCATGTAAGCTGGCTGGTGACCATGTTGATCTACGTAAAAGTCACTAATGAATATATCAGCTCAGTTCAATTACATTCCATAGACTCCTATAGACCTTGAGATGAGAGAGAGAAACGGAAGGACTGGTTGGATCAAATTTAGGAAGACTTGGAAACCCCTGAGCTCAAGGACAATGACCTAGCCACAAAGTGTTAGAGCTAAGAGTAAAGCATCCAGATAATATGACGTGTGGGGAAATGCATAAGACAGTCCAAACTTGCAGATAGTACCCATTTGACCTAACTTTGATGGCTTGATGATCAGAACTTGACTAGAGGAAGATAAAGAAATATGATAAAGAAGCAAATGTAAATAACCACAACTGGATTATCTTGACCTATACTTACAGCTGTAGTAGCTCAAAATACCAACTGAGAGGGAAGGAGTCTTCACATCAAAGTCTTCACATGTACACATGGTTGATAAGGACAGGCAACTTAGGCATTGGCTACCTAAAATGGGGGCTGCTGTTGTTGTTGTTAGGTGCCATCGAGTTGGCACCGACTCATTGCGACCTTATGCATAGCAAAAAGAAACAATGTCCGATCCAGGGCCAACCTCACTACGTTGCCAGACTTGAGTCCACCAATGCTGCCAACTAGCCAATCCATCTAGTTGTGGGTCTTCCTCTTTTTCTCTGACCCTCCATCTTACCAAACATGATATCCTTCTCCAGAGACTGGTCCCTCCTGACAATATGTGCAAAGTATGAGAGGCGAAGTTTGGCCATTTTGGCCTCCAAGGAGCACTCTGGCTGCACTTCTTCCAAAACAGATCTATTGGTTC
>NW_006409169.1:222954-223641 GCF_000296735.1 Chrysochloris asiatica
CAGAGTCTCTTCTGACATCTGAAAAAACTGAGTGTGTTCCTCTCTTTTGGTGTTATAACTCTAGCCCAAGAGCTGACACAATCAAGATGGTGGATAAGGTAGCTGTGTAGTGAGGAGCTCCATCACCAACAACACAGAATACTGGGCCAAGCAGGCTTAGGGGATGGTGCTATAACTCTGAATCACATATAAAGGAATATTTGGAAGACTGACAGGCTTACAGCTAGGGGAATTTATAGGAGAATCAAGAAATCCATTGCTTTTTAAGTCAAGATGCTGAGCTATTTCCAGAGCTGCCATCTTGGGAGAGAACAAGTGGAGGAAGGATCAGAACAGCCACGAACACCTGACAGAACTGAGGAGATACAGGTGTGGACATTCATTTTTTCATATCTGTCCAATGTTCATTGGTCTGTCACTGACTGCACACTTCCATTCTGGTAACTAGAGAGGATACCTGAGTGAATGGATACCCCACTGCCACCCCAGGAGGGTTCTACTATGCATGCGCATAGATCTCCTTGAAATTTAAATTGACAGTTTTGACATAATACCAAATGGCCACTACTCTTCTGTCTGTCGAACGGTGGTGGCTTGTGAGTTGCGGTGATTCTGAGGGCTCTGCCACCGGTATTTTGAATAACCATCAGGGTCACCCATGGTGGACAGGTTTCAGATGAGCTTCCA
>NW_006409169.1:247343-248645 GCF_000296735.1 Chrysochloris asiatica
ACATTCAATGCTCATGGAAGCAGCTAAGAAATGGAAGGATAGACAGTTTTGGGAAAATCCACTGCAAAAGATCTCATTGGTCACTTTTAGGACTAAGGTTTTCCTGACCAATGTCATGGTATTTTTCACTTTCCTCATATGCATGTAAAATCTGGACAAAGAATAAGGCAGATAGAAAAAAGAAGTAATACATTTGAATTAAGGTGTTGGCAAAGATTATCGAATATACCATGAATTGAATATACCAGACAAACAAACAAATCTGTCTTTGAAGAAGTACAGCCAGAATACTCCTGAGAAGGATAGCAAGACTTCATCTTACACAATTAGACATGTTACCAGGAGGGACCTGTCCCTGGACAATGACATCATGCTTCTTAAAGTAGAGGGTCAACAAAAGAAAGGAAGACTTCAATAAGATAGATTGACACAGTAATTACAAAACTGGGATCAAGCATACCAGTGGTTGTGGGGCTTCACAGTACTAGGCAGTATTTTGTTCTGTTGTAAATGGGGAACTGAGTAGATGGCACCTAATAACAACAACCTTGCCCAATGCTGCAATTATCCACTATAAGTAAAGCATTGAAATATGACAAACATTTACAATTTTAAGTTCAAGCATTTTTAAACTACTGGCTTTACCTTCAGGATCATTTTAAATTGATTTGTACCTTTTATTGAAGTATAAATGACTATTTGAAAATAGCACATAAAGTGAATTGATCAGTGAATTTTGGCAAACTTCAAACATTCATATAACCAATACACAAATTCATAAACAGACCATTACCAGCATGCCAGAAGTTGCCCTAATGCCCTCAAGCTCACTGCTATCCTGACCTCTATGACTTAAAGTAATTTGTTGTATTTTAATTTCATATAGATAGATTCATATTTGTGCCCATTTCAGAGAAAGGTGACCCATGATGAGGAGCTTGATAGCAGATTAGGGAGAGGCACCATGCAGATCTCTGCTAGCAATAACACTAATACTGGATGAATCGGGTTCAGGGAATGATCCTAGAACTCTTTCTAAATATTCCTTTACATGTAAAAGAAATTCTTCTAAATATTCTTTACATGTAAAGGAATATTTAGAATGATTGAAGGCTTACTCTAGTGGGATTTTTAGTAGAAGCAATAAAAGTGGTGTTTTCTGAGTCATGGTGGCCAGCAAGTCCCAGTGTAGCCATCTAGAGTGGGACTGAGCAGACACAAGACCAAGAAAGAACTCCCATACCATTGTAGGGGTCTAACCAATCATCAGAGATAAAGTTGTGAATACATTTCTTTCCATTT
>NW_006409169.1:248745-249907 GCF_000296735.1 Chrysochloris asiatica
TTAAAGTCTTACTCATATTTTGCTATGTTTTTGTTTTTTTGTGTGTGTGGTTGATAGGTTTTAGTGTTCAATCTGTTTGTTTGTTTGTCTGTTACCTCCTTTTACCTTGAGGAGAGGGCTGTTTTTCTCCATATGTTACCCAAGAAGAAACATCAATTGCCATCATATAAACAAGCTATAATCACACCCTATAACATTCCGCTATCCAGGCAAGAGCCAATACCAGCTGCTATACAACAGAGAAGCATAGATAGCCATCACATGCTAAAATTAATATGACTTGAGTAATAAGAGAAATGAAAAGGAAGGCGATCTCCTGATCACATCTACCAAGAGGCAAACATAAAGCTTAATAATATACTAACATACATTCACATAATTATTATAAATGCATCTAATTATTGAAAATGCCCCAAAACAACAACAACAAATCTCAGATTAAGGCCAGAAACAACATAGAGAAGCTGAAACAAAGGAGCTGGAGGTAGACCTAGACTTCCCATTGGAAGGCAGGCAGGCTTTGGATCTGCCTGATAAGGAATTCAGGAAAATGATATTGAATGTTCCACATCCAAATGCTCCACAGAGGGGCTGAGAAAAATAAGGAAGAAATCAGGAAAATGCTATAGGAAAAATCAAATAATATAGAAATAGTATTGGAAAAAATTCAAAATCTGCAAAAGAGGGCCAAATGATTAATAATAAAATATCAAAATGGACAATACACTGAAAGGCCAAAGGAGCAGAATTAAAGAGATAGAAGCCAGAACCAGTGAATTTAAAGACAAATCTCTCAGTACTGCTAATATAGAAAAAAAGAATTTTAAAAAAATCTGAAGAAAGTTTAAGATTTATGTGGGACAACATGAAGCAGAATAACTTGAGTGTTATTGGATTTTGGGGAAAGGAAGGATCAAAGAAGACCACGGAAGAGATAGTTAAAGAGTTGATGGGAAAATATTTCCCTAACGTCTTGAAAGCTGAAAAGATAAATATTTAAGAAGCTGAAAGAACCCCAGGAAGGTTGGACCTCAAAAGAAAATCACCAAGACATATCATAAGCAATCTCTCCAAAATCAAAGAGAAGGACAGAATACTAAAAGCAACTAGGGAAAAGAGAACTATCATTTACAAAGTCAAGCAAATCATATTAAACTCTGAT
>NW_006409169.1:250679-255945 GCF_000296735.1 Chrysochloris asiatica
TCTTTCACCATACTTATTCAATCTGCATACTGAGAAAATAATCTGAGAAATTGGATCATATAGAGAAGAACATGGCATCAGGATTAGAAAAAGACTCATTAAAGTTGCTTGCTGGAAGCAAAGAGGAATTGAAGTATTTATAGATGAAGATCAAAGACTACAACCTTCAGTATGGATTGCACTTCAATGTAAACAAAACAAAAATCCTCACCAATTGACCAATAAATAACCTCATAATAAATAAAGGAAAAATTGAAATTGTGAAAGACTTCATTTTTCTTGGATCCACAATCCATGTTCATGGAAGCAGCATGACATATTGCATTAAGCAAATCCACAATCAATGTTCATGAAAATTAAATGACATATTGCATTAAGCAACTCTGCTTCAAAAAACCTCTTTCAAGTTGTAATGTCAAAAAAATAACAGTCTGATGGCTAAAATGTGCCAGACCCAAGCAATGATATTTTCAATTGCCTCATATACAAGGGAAAGCTGCACAATGAGTAAGGAAGCCCGCAGAAGAAGCAATGCATTATATTATGGTGCTGGTGAAGAATATTGAAAGTGCTAAGGACTGACAAATGAACAAACAAATCTGTCTTGGAAGAAGTGAGGACAGAATGTTCCTTGGAAGGGAGGATGGAAAAACTTCATCTGTCATAGTTTTGGCATATTATCAAATGTGTTCAGTCCCTGTACAAGGACATCATGCTTAGCAAAGTACAGAATCAGAGAAAAAGAAGACTCTCAAAGATATGGATTTACACATTGACTACAACAATGTTTAAAACATGGCAACAATTGTGAAGATAGCAAACGACTTGACTCATATATTATGTATTATTACTTATTATTATTATTTTAATTGTGGACTGAGTGGATAGTTTACATAAGTGAACATTGGCTTTGCACTATCTTTCAATGCAATGGTTGTAATCTCTTCTGTGCATCACCATGCAACAGTATTTACTTACATTCCCTCTGCCTTTCTTTTTTTTGGTGGGGGGGGGCGATGGGGAGTGGCAGGGGAAGGCTAGGGAGATGTCGCAAACACACTCAGGAATATATAATAATTTAAACAACCAAAGGGCACATTCTGCAAGCCTCCTGGCCACCAGTACACAGTCCCTCTCTTTCCATTAGTCTAGAGTCCTCAGCTGTTCCTTCTCTCCATGTTCTCATCTCTGCCTCCATCTCTGGTGTCACTGCTTCTCTGGATAGGGTCATGAATACCTCCTGTGTTCTTCCTCCTTGATGGTGCTGGAACCTCTGTTTCTGCACTGTAAGATTAACTTTTCCCCTATTTTTGCTATAAAACTTCTACCTTTACAGTTGTGACAGTTGCAATTAGTCGTGATAATAACTACTCATTATTGAATCAAAAGAATCGTATCCCCATCTCTTTTTACCAGACCTGTCTAGACAAGTTGAAAACTAATCAGTGGGCCTCTATCTTCCCCTGCACACTCTGAAAGTAAACTCCCTCATGAAAACTTGAAAGGCAGTCACTTTGTGCCTTTATCACCCCCTCATTTTAGGTAGCAGTATTCATTGTTTTTTTTTGTCTGACTTATTTAATTTGACTTCATATTTATGAAATTCTTTCATAGTGTTGTGCATTGTCTTATATTTTTAATTACCATGTTACACAATAGTACTTCCGTTTATAAATATACCATGATTTAAGTATCTATTATCCTGTTAATGTATATTTTGATAGTATGGATATATGCTTAGGTATAGAACTGCTCAGTTATAGTGCATGTTGTTAAGTGCTGTCAAGTCAGTTCTGACTCATAGTGACCTTGTATAGGGTTTCCGAGGCTGTAAGTCTTTGTGCAAGCAGAAAGCCTCATTTTCTCCTGTGAACCAGTTGGTGGGTTTGAACCATCGTTCATGTAGTTCACTGTCCAGTGCTTCACCTACAGAGCCTCCATGCTTCCAATGGTGTGTGTATGTGTTCAAATTTATTGAATAGCATAAGTTGTTCAAATTAGTTTTGTCAGATTGCACTCTCAAAAGTATGTTTTAGTTGCTTCAGATTCTCTTCAACTCATTATCTGCCTTTTTCATTTAGCCCTACTGATAGATATATTATGGTTAGGCATTGTGGTTTAGGCATTTTCTTGATGGCTAACTTGAAACATATTTTGATATATTCTTTGATCATGTGTTTTTGCTTAAGTATTTTGTCTATTTTTTTTTCTGTTGAGACACTCTCTTTTTCTCTTTAATTTTCAAGAGTTCATCTTTTAGTAGAATCCTTATGTGGCATTGTGTGTTAATGCACTAGACTGCAAGGTAGATTGGAACCATGAGCTCAGTGGTTCAAGCTCACCAGCCACTCCTCAGAAACCCCATACAGGATCACTATGGGTCTGAATCAACTTGACAGCACTTAACAATAACAACATAGGTATTGTGTTACTGTGGGTTAATGCACTGGACTGCAAAGTCGGTTTGAAGCGTGATATTGGTGGTTCAAGCTCACCAGCTGCTCCTCTGAAATACTATGAGTCAAAACCAGCTCAAAGACACTTAACAGCAGCATAGGTTCTTTGTTGGGAAAATGTAATGCAAATACCATCTCCCACTGTGAAATTTGTTTTTCACTCTTAGTATTGTGTTGTGGTAAGTTTTGTTGTTGCTCTGTTAGTTTACATTGAGTTGGCTTGACATGGGTCCCTTTGTATAACAAAAAGACACCTTGCCTGGTCCTGTGCCATCCTCTTGATTGCTGATATATTTGAATCCATTGTTATGCCTGTTGTGTCAATCCATCTTAAATTTTACAACAGAACAATTTATCAGTTTTCCTGCTTATGTTTATGAAGTTTAAGAAACATTTTTCATACAAAATATCATGAAGAGATTCTTCTTTGTGCTTTAGTGATTTATCTTTGACATCTAGATTTCAAGCCATCAGAAATAAATTTTTGTATCTGATGAATGGAATAGAAACATTTTCCACATAGACACCGAATTCTTCCAGTGAAAGAAAATGAAAATTCATCCTTTTGTTCTGCTATATTTCCAAACTTTTTAAAAAATAAAAATCATACCAGTATCAATACTAAGATTATTTTTAAAACTTTTCTGCAATCACAACTTAAATTCTTAATTTTGAAAAATATTAATCCACTGATACTCAATAAATGATACATTTGATTTTGCACCAAGTTTGAGAATGAAAAAAGGATAGAATTTTTAAATTATTTGTTGAAAAGTAATTTTTTTCTTCCCAAGTACTTCAGAAGGTCAGTGGTTTGAGGCTACCAGCAACTCCACATGGAAAAAATGAAGCTTTCTATTCCCACAAATATTACAGCTTCAAAACCCTATATAGGGTCACTATGACTCTACAGCACTTAGCAACAGAAATCTTTAAAAATAATCAGTGTTAGCGATATTCCCCCATTCCATTTATCCTGAGCTATAGAATGCTTTAAGAACACGCATTATCAACCATGATTCCACAGAGGGATACTTGAGGCAATTACTAGTCTGGCACTCTATCACCCTCCATAATATGTACATTTTGTTTGTTTGTTTGTTTCCTATCTAACTTCTTCTTTTATTGAAATCTCCACTTTTCTCTCCTTCTGCTTCCCCAATATATGAGATTTATTCCTTTCTCTCACTCTCTCTTTTTAAGATCTTCAACAATCTTTATCTTAGCCCTGCCAAAGGACATTTATCTAACATTTATTGAACAACTAGTGATTTACCTTTGACATCTAGATGGCAATCCTTCTAGAATGTGCTAAGAAACTCTGGTAGCATAGTGGTTACGAGTAGGACTGCTAACCTCAAGGTCAGCAGTTCCAAACTATCAGCTGTTCCATGGGAGAAAGATGAGGTTTCTGCTCTTCTAAGGATTTATAGTTTCAGAAGCCCTACATACAGCACAGCAAAGAGTCAGAATTGACTCCATGAGCTATTGCTAACCAATCAATTATGTGCTAGGCTCTGTGGTCATTTTGTTTTAAAATAATATTTTTTAGAATGTAGAGCCAAAGGCTCCCAAAGAAAATCATTGCATATATCTATAACTGTAGTAATTATTAATGTTTTTAACCAAGTCAGAGACTTGTTTTAAAATTTGATGAAAGTTTTGGTGTCTTTCGTGTCACATGGACATGCAGTCTCAGAAATCCTCAGATCCTTAAAATCTGAGGTTACACTGAGCAATACTACTAAAGCAATTCTTATTCTGTATTCTGAAAATGAGTCATTATAAGTATCTGATGGCTAAACATCAGAATGTCTAAACTATACTGCTTTATGTGAGATAATCTTAAAGTTTCTCTTTGGACTGGATAAATAATTGCAGTATAAAATAGGATTGAACTTGATATAATAGCTAAGTTCCAGATGAATTTAATATAATTAATTTTGATAGTAATAAGTTTATTAAAAATCTTTTTTAACAGAAAAACTAGGCTGGTAGCTTTTTTGTCATTATGTCATTAAGAAAATATAATTCTTTCAACTCTTTAATAAAATACTTAGTGGTTGCTGCCCTCAGTTCTAATTCTAATCCATTAGTTAGGAAAAACAAAGATCACCTCCCCATCAACTGTTTTCAAAGTAAAAAAATAAAACATAATTGTTTCTGCATAGTGCTACAAGAGCATAGAAGGTAGTCCTTTCTTTAAAATACTTATCACAATCATGTAAAAATAAGAGACACTCCCATAATCTCTCACAAAATGTAAAATGTATAATATTATCATTCAAATAAAATATATTTCACATGTTAAAAATAGTATATGGGAGTGTGGCACTGTAAGATACACACTAGACAGCAAGGTCAGTTTGAATAGCAAGGTCAGTGGTTCAAACTCACTCACCAGCCACTACTCGGAAACCCCATACAGGTTGGCTATGAATTGCAACTAACACAACAGCACTTAACAACAACAACATCATCAATATTTAAACTGACTTTAAAAATCAAAGTTCCCTGATATTCTACTCTTGAATCAATGGGATTTTGTGAAAAAAAAAAATAAACTTCTATCTTATTTGGGTCCACCATTCATCTGTCGGTTTGTCATACTATGGTGGCTTGTGAGTTGCTGTGATTCTGCAAGCTATGCGATGGGTATTTTAAAGACCAGCAGGGTCACCCATGGTGGGCAGGCTTCATATGAGCTTCCAGACTAAAACAGACTAGGAAGAAGGATTGATAAACTACTTCCAAATATTTAGTCACAGAAAACTTTATGAATAACAGAGAAACACTGTCAGATATAATGC
>NW_006409169.1:256740-257636 GCF_000296735.1 Chrysochloris asiatica
GCACATACAACAACAACAACAAAGGAAGACTAGTTAATATCACCATTATTCAAATTTACGCACCAACAACGAAAGCCAGTGAGGATGAAATAGAAGAGTTCCAAAAACTTCTTCAATCTGAAATTGATCAAACATGCAATCAAGATGTATTGATCATTACTGGTGATTAGAATAAAAAGGTTGGGAACAAAGAGGAAGGATCAGTAGTTGGAAAATACATTCTTGGTGATAGAAATGATGCTGGAGATTGCATGATAGAATTCTGCAAAATTACTAATTTGTTAATTTTAAATACCTTCTTTAGACAGCATAAGAGACGATTGTACACATGGACCTCACCAGATGGAATACAGAGAAATCAAATTGACTACATCTGTGGAAAGAGATGATGGAAAAGTTCCATATCATCAGCTAAAACAAGGCCAGGGACAGATTTTGGAACAGACCATCAAATACAAACAAGTCGAGAACCAAAATATGAACTTAAATATATCTCACCTGAATTTAGAGATAATATGAAGAACAGATTTGATACATTAAACACTAAAGACTGAAGATCAGAAAAGTTGTGGGATAACATCAAGAACATCATATAGGAAAAAAGCAAAAAGTCATTAAGAAGGAAAACATCAAAATGTGTGTCAGAAAAAATCCAGAAACTTGCTTTCCAATGTAGAGATACTAAAGAAAATGGAAGAAATGAGGACGTACAAAGGCTGAACAGAAAAATTTAAAGGTCAGCTCAAGAAAACAAAGTCAAATACTACAATGAAATGTGCAAAGTTATGGACCAAGAAGCAATGCTCGAATAGAACATGGGAACACTGAATAGTTTAAAATTAGGAAATGTGTGTAACAGGCTTGTATTCTTTCATCATACTTATTCAACCTGTATG
>NW_006409170.1:0-458 GCF_000296735.1 Chrysochloris asiatica
AATTACATACCAGACAAGTGACTAATCTCCATAACATATAGGAAACTAAAACACACCTACCAGAAAAAGATAAATAACCCAATTTAAAAATGGGCACAGAACAAGAACAGATACTTTATAAAGAAAGAGATTCAGACAGCCAACAAACACATGAAGAAGTATTCACAATCATTAGCCATTGTTGTTGTTGTTAAGTGCCATAGAGTAAATTCCGATCCATAGTGACCCTATTTAGGGTTTCCGAGGAGCAGCTGGTAAACTTTAACCACTGACCTTGCAGTTTAAATCACTTACTAGACTGGCGCATTAACCCACAGCACCACACCAGGACTCCATTTGTTGTTGTTGTTGTTGAGTTGGTAATGACTCATAGCAAACTTATGCAGAGCAAAACAAAACACTGCCCGATCCTGGTCCAACCTCACTACTGTTGCCATGCTTGAAACCATTGATGCTGC
>NW_006409170.1:1199-2305 GCF_000296735.1 Chrysochloris asiatica
AACCTTGAGGACATTATGCTGAGTGAAATGAGTCAGTCTCAAAAGGACAAGTATTTCATGAGACCATTATTGTAAAAGCTTAAAAAAAGGTACCCATACTAAAATGGGAAAAAAAAAAAAAATGTTAGTTATCAGGGATGGGAGGAGAGGAGGGTAGAACATAGGTCATGGGACAGTCACATAATAGCTCATGGATTGGGAGGGTAATTTATAAGGAAAGAGGGGGTAATACACAAAAAGGGGGAGGATAGAAGAAGAACAGGGATATAGGGAAACACTTAGGTTTGCATGGTCTAAATGGAGCAGAGGTAAACAGTGATATATGTTCAACTTTCAAACAAAAAGATTCTGGGATACTGGGATCAAGGCATAGTCTAAATGGGTGAAAAAGGGGAAATAATGTTAAGATGCTTGAAGTGTCTTATGGATATTAATTTCACTAGCCTACTCTTGTAAAATAGACACTTTAATAGAATAGAAAGGAATGTTGGGAAACAGAGGACTCTAAGACCATCAAGAAAGAAGAGCATGAGATGAACATCGTACCCTAACCAGAGAAGGAGTGACACCAGATATGGAGGCAGAAGTTATGACATATAGAGATGGAGCATCTGAGGACTCTAGACTCATGGAAACATGAACTTGTAGGCCTATCTTCAGCCTATAACTGATTGGAGTACCTAAAAGGGGTTCTAGAACTTGCCCATTGTTATAGACTTCTTGCAGAGTCTTTTTAGTGTATAGAATATTAGGTGGAATCCTAAGCCCCATAGACAACTTTCTGAGGTGGGACATTCCCTCTTGACAGGACACACAGACAAGCACAGAATGAGTAGAGGAACAGAAGATATTTCCTTAAAGAAAGACCAGCAAGGAAATAAAAGAACCAAAATGGCAGTCTGATTAGATGCTACAAGAACAATCAACTTGTTTGCATGGACTCCATCAAGGCAAGCAATCAAGTCCCTTCAGGACAAATGCTTCTCCAACACTGAAACTCAAAGGGAACACATGTGCAGGCATATAAGTTTTCTGACAACCACACTGGTTTGTTTGTGGATGGAAATGGGAGAATGGCAACAATGAAGATATGGGCTGAGTTTGAC
>NW_006409170.1:3310-6584 GCF_000296735.1 Chrysochloris asiatica
TTTTTTTTTTTTTTTTTTTTAAAAAAAACATGCATTGGAGGGTAGACATACATTAATATGGGTGACAGGGCAAGCAGTATACAACCGAAGGGAAGTTAGCAGTGGAAAGATGGGGGTGATGGGAGACACAGGGAGGAATGCAGTGAGTAAATGCTCTTAACTGTTGATGTATGGGGGGATTGCAACTATTTAATGAAGAAAAGTATATGATTTATTGAATGTAAAACTGATTACCTGCTCTGTAAACTTTCACTCAAGTCACAATAAAAAGTTTAAAAGCAGAGGTAAAGCAAATTAATGGATATTCAGATTTGATGAAGATTTCATTAAACATCAGGTGTGAAAAAGGCAAGGGAGGAGTCTATTAGAAAATTTTAATTTTAATGAAATAAAAAGAATCCTCTGAAATGTGCTCTTGAGCATAGAGAAGCTAAAATGAATGGAAGAAATGAGGAAGTAAATAAGTTGAACAGAAAATTTCAAAGGGAAAGTCTAGAAGATAATAAAATGTGCAAAGCCTTGGAGTCAAAAAGCCAAAAGGGAAGAATGCACTCACTATTTATAAAACATAAGGATTTAAAGAACAATTCAAGCCTCAAGTTTCAGTATAGAAGGATCCTATGGGCAAACTATTGAATAATGCTGGAAACATCAAAACAAGATGAAGGGAATATACACAGACACTTTATCAAAGAGATTGATTCAATGTTCAACCGTTTCGACAGGTAGCATATGATTAAGAATCAATGGTACTTAAGGAAGAAGTTGAAGGTGCACAGAAGACACTGACGAAAAGCAAAGCTCCAAGAATTGAGGGAATAAAAATTGATATATTTCAACAAACAGGTGCAACCCTGGTTGCACTCAATCAACTATGCCAGGAAATGTGGAAGCTAGTTACCTGGCCAAACAATTGGAAGAGATCTACCTTTATGTTCATTCCAAACAGAGGTGACCCAAGATAATGCAAAAATTATCCAACAATAATATTAGTGTCATATTCAAGTAATGTTTTCCTGAAGATAATTCAAAAACGCTATAGCAGTTCATCACTGGGAACTTCCAGAAATTCAAGCTAAGTTCATATGAGGACATAAACTTAGGAATATCATTGCTGACATTAGACGGATATTGGCTGAAAACAGACAATATCAAAAAGATGATTGTTATTGTTGTTAAGTGTTGTGCAGACATTTTTGATTCATAGTGATCTTGTGGAGGATATTCAAGAAGCAGCTGATGGGTTAGCAGTCCAGTGTTTGTCTTATACCAGGACAATACTACTTGTACTTTATTAACGATACAAAGACTGCTGACTGTGTGGATTATGAAAAAGCATGAGTAATGTTGCAAATAGCAGGTATTCCTGAACAATTAATCATGAGGAACCTGTGCATAGACCAAGGGACAGTTATTAGAACAGGAAAAAGGGAATATGAATGTTTCAAAATCAGGAAATGTGTGTGTCATGGTAACATTTCACCAAATAAAATCAATATGTATTCTGAGGAAATGATCAGAGAAGCTGGATTATATGAAGAAGACCATAGTACCAAAATGAGAGGAATAGTAATTAACAACCTGGGATATTTAGACTATACAATCTTGATTCCTGGAAGTAAAGTGTGCTTAAAATATGTATTGATGAAGATGGTGGAATCCCCCCCCAAAGCAGTATGGATTGCACCTCAATGTAAATAAAATGAAAATCCTCCAACAGAGACAACAAATAGCATCATGATAAATGGAGAAAAGTTTGTTATTTTCAATTATTTAATTTGCTTGTATCCACCATCAACACTGTGGAAGCAGCAGTCAAGAAATCAAACGATGTGTTGTATTAGGCAAATCTGTTGCCAAAAAAACTCTTTATAGTGTTCAAGAGCAAAGATTAGAGGACTAAGGTGTGCCTCACTGAAGAAATTATATTTTAAGTTACTTCATATGCATGTGAAATTTGACCAATAATTAAGGAAGACCTAAGTAGAATAGATGCATTGGAATTATGGTGTTGGAGAAGACTATTCAAAGAATCATGGACTGCCAGAAGAAGAAACAAATCTGTCTTGGAAGAAGTGCAGTCATAATGCTATTTGGAAATGAGGATAGCAAGATTCATCTCACACTTCTGACATGTTATCAGTAGGGACAAGAGCCTGGAAAAGGACATCATCCTTCAAAAAGTAGAGGGTCAATGAAAAAGAGGAATATTTCCAATGAAATGGAATGACACAATGGCAGCAACAATGGACTTAAACACACTAACAATTGTAAGGCCGGCACAGCATTACTATTAGTCAGAATTGACTCAAGAGCACCTAATGACATAAACAAAAAAACATTCATAGGGCCTTTTTTCCTTGGCTTCTTTATGTATTGTGAAGATACAAAATGAATTAAAAGAGCTGCAGAAAATGTGACTATAGTTACTTGGTAGTTTGTCATTAAGAAACATGCTAGTAAGTGAAAGAATTTGAATAATTGCTATAGGAATTTTGAATGCAGAAAAATGGTTATAAATTCCAACTAAGAGGACTTAGCAACAAGAATTACTTGACACTGGGACTACATAAAAATGTCATGCAGTTATTTAATCCTAAAATTTTGTTGAAGATGATAAGTGAGACTATCGCTATAAGATTGGGGAAGAGCACTTTACAACTTTTATTATATTCACCATTCTGAGACAAAAGTGTCTGTTGTTGTGTTGAGGTAGACTGCTATTAGTGTAAATTAGATAAACTACCATTTAGTATTATTCCCTAGGCAACTTCATGAGTGCAGATTAGAACTTCTCCATAGGCCATTCAGTTATGGCATTGTAAGATAAGCACTGTACTACTAACTGCAAGGTCTTTGGTTCAAACCCACCAATCACTCACATAAACCCTCTACAGGGTCATTATAAGTTGTAGCTGATTTGAGAGCATGTAACAACCACAACAATAACATAGAAATTTTAAGGTAGTTTACGAGGCCCGTCTTTGAGATGTTTCTTGCTGGGGCTGAACCACTAAATTTCTGGTTAGTATTTGGGATCCAGGTATGGTACTGTAGAATAAGCACTAGATTGCTAACCACAAGGTCAGGGTTTCAAACACACTAATCTTTTCTTGGTAATCCCATGCATCATAATGGAATCAGAACCAACTAAATGACACTTAATAACAACACCAAGTGTATCATTTAAACCTTTGTGCCATCTAAGGTGTCATAGTATCTACCTATGGTGATGGTGGTGGTGATGTGACATGGAGTCAGTTCCAACTCATAG
>NW_006409170.1:10068-10576 GCF_000296735.1 Chrysochloris asiatica
AAGCACAGTGTCAGTGTCCTTCTCCAGGTACTAGTCCCTTCTGATAATATGTTCAAAGTATGATAAACATCAAAAGATCTAGGAATACAGAGTCACTATACCAAAATTCAATATTCTTTACCAACACCATAATAAAATGCAGATTTGCTTAGTAACAATACATTATTTGCTATCTTTAATGCTGCTTCCATGAGCATTGATTGTATGCCCAAAACAAATTGTAGTTTGATGACATCAATTTTTTCTCCATTTATTCATTGTTCTATTTGTGGGAATTTTTGTTTTTATAGCATTGAGTTGAAATTCATATGGATGGCTGTCATCTTTGTTCTTCATGAGTAAATATTTCAAGTCACCTTTGCTTTCAGCAAGCAAGGCAGTGTCCTGTGGATATCACAGGTTGTTACTGACTCATACTCCAAATTTGATGCCATGTTCTTCTTCATCTAATCAGGATTTTCTGATTATTTGCTCAGAATACAAATTGAATGAGCAGAGAGTAATGATA
>NW_006409170.1:10905-12700 GCF_000296735.1 Chrysochloris asiatica
TCAATATTTTCTGCATTCTGTTAGCTTACCTCTCTCTTTGGAATGAAAACAAATATGGACCTCTTCCAATTAGTTGGTAAAATAATTGTCTTCCAAATTTCTTGGCATAAATGAGTGAGTGACATCAGAGCTGCCTCGGTTGGTTGAAAGATTTCCATTAGTATTCTGTCAGTTCCAGGACTTGCTTTTCACCAATGCCTCCAGAGTAACTTTGACTTCTTCTTTCAGTAACATCCGTTCTTGACTGTATAACAACTCTTGAAATGGTTGAATATTGACTCTTTATTTTTGGTACAGTGACTCTATGTATTCCTTAGATTTTATTTTTTTATTTTTTTTGCATCATTCAACATTTTGCCCATTATTATTGTTTTTGTCAAATGCTATTGAGTCAGTAACAATTCATAGTGACAATGTTTAGAATTCTCCAGGAACAGCTGGTGGGTTTGAACTGCTGACTTGGTGGTCCTACAGTACCAAACCGTGAGTGTAATAAACAGCAACATAATCCAAATACAATTTGTTACCCTTCCAATATTTTTAGTATACTAGAATTATGTTCATTGAATATTGCCTTTTAACCAGTTGGATAAGACGGACATCCAATTTATCAGAAAATTATCTTAGGGTTGGTTCAATTAGTATTTGGCTTGGATTTTCAAGTGAAAAGTCAAGGGACCAAAATGGATAGAACATGAATTTGGAAAACACATCAATGTTGAAATGCAGAAGAAACTATATGGCTTATACAGAGAGTTTGGGGTACAAGTGAAGTATCAAAAACAAAATCCACTGTTTAGTTGCTATAATTTTCTATTATATCAAGGAGATTTTTAAAGAGTGATTTGATTATCAGCATTCTCCCTCCAAATTACTACTTGTTGTTATTGATAAGTATTGTCAAGTCATATTACCCTGTATAGGGTTTCTAAGGAGCAGCTGGTGGATTTGAACCAACAACTTTGTGGTCTGAAGTACAGTGCTGATCCTACAGTACCATACCAGGAGTTCAAATTTCTACTTACTTAGCCAATATTTCCTTAGTAAACATATACTTTATATAGATTTATAAAGTATGACTTATAAAATTATGGTTATAAAAGTATGAACTTAATTAAAAACAATATCTCAAAGCAATAATGCAAGAGGGTATAAATGGAAATAAATGTTTTTTTTACAAAATTTATTGTAACTGCTCCATCTCTTTAAATCAAAGAAAATAATTATCAACATGGGAGATTATTAAAAACATCAGAACCAATAAGTAGCAGTCACTGATTACAGGAATCATGTCTCACTCAGATATATTGGTGCATAATTTAACAACTAATAAAATTAATCAAATTATGTGACAATTAAAAAGTTAAGAATTATATGAGAAAGTGCTCACATGCTGATCTTATGAAATATTAATCATATCCACCCAATAGAAAAGTGTCATTACACAGATAGTTAGCTACACTGAGAGGTATGTCACATCTTAATGCTGGTTAAATGGTTTCCAATTAATAAAAAAACAATGCAAATGAAAATGGATACTTTTCTCATAGTAGCATAGTATTGTCTTGACAAAGTATAACTTTTAGGTTTCTGCTTCCTGTAGGAAATAAAGGTATTTGGGGGAGCAAAATTATGTAACAAATACCTACAGGATTACAACCTCAAATGGACTCAACCTTATCTCTCTTTCCCATAATTGTAAATTTGAAGAAGAAAAATCACTTTTCAGCAGTATTAAAGCCCATCAACATTGGATCTATTCCATTTGAATGAGATCCTATAGGACAAAGCAGAA
>NW_006409170.1:14236-16380 GCF_000296735.1 Chrysochloris asiatica
GAAACTGCTACAGGAGCAATCAGACAAGATAGATATAGCATTGGAAACAATTCAAAACCTGAAAAAAGAGGTCCATAGAATTAATAATAAAATATCAAAAATAGACAATACACTGAAAGGTCAAAAGTGGAGAATTGAAGAGATGGACACCAGAACCAGCAAGCTGGAAGACGAATCTCTAAATAATAATAAGATAGAAGAGCAAGCAGGAAAAAAGGATTTTAAAAAATCTGAAGACGAGTCTAAGATTCATGTTGAATAACATGAAGAGGAACAACTTAAGAATTATTGGCATTCTGGAACAGGAATAATACAGAAGTCCACAGAGGAGATAGTTGAGGAACTTGTAGAAGAAAATTTCCCCAACATCTTGAAGGATGAGAAGATAAGCACTCAAGAAGCTGAGACCCCAAAAGAAAATCACCAAGACATATAATAATGAAGCTCTCCAAAATCAAAGACAAGGAGATAATCCTTGTCTAACAAAAGGCAAACAAATTAGATTAAGTGCTGACTTCTCAACAGAAACCATGCAGGCAAGAAGGCAATGGGGAGACAAATATAAAATTCTAAAAGAAAAAAACTGCAAACCAAGAATCATCTGCCCAGCAAAAGTGTCAATCAAATATGATGGTACAATCAAAACATTCCAGTATAAATGGAAGCTAAGAGACTTTGTCAAAGCCAATGCAGTGCTTCAAAACATCCTAAAGGAAGTTCTTTGCACTGAAAACCAACAAGAACAGACAATACTCAGAGATTGATAGACATGGCAACACCACCCAGAACTCACTTGACAGATAGTTAAGCTCAGAGCAGAACAAAATTACAACAATGAATTCAGAGGACCTGGGAGTTCAATTAAATATCAAAATAGTAGCAATGCCAAAGAAGGGAAAACTATAGGAACAGTGATCAAAGTGGTGAGGAGGTCAGGTAGATTGCAGGATACAATGTGGATGTTGTTAAGTGCCGTTGAGTCGATTCAGACCCATAGCAACCCTTTATAGGGTTTCCAAGGAGCCACTGGTGAGCTTGAACCACTGACCTTGCACTTAAACGTCTTTGCAGTCTGACAGCCCTGAAAACCAGGTAGGGTACGCTCTGGTGAGAAGGGAAGGGGCTCTCATGAAGGAAGCACTCATAGAACAACTCCAGAGCTCCAGATCTACCTTAAGATCCAGGACGTCAGTTTCCCGCACTCACAAGTGAAAAAAATCACGATATTAAGGAAAATACTGGGAGAGTTAGGAATCTGGAGACTGGATTCCCTCAGTGACTACTCCACACTGGCAGAGTTTAGAGGGCGGGGCTAAAGCCAGCCCAGCTCAGAAATTGGTGGTTTCTGCATACACACACACACACACACACACACACACACACACACAAATGGGAGACTACACATTTCTACCTCTCTCTCCCTGTCCCATATTCATTTCCCAGCCCAGACATCAGGCAGGACAGTTTTCCCACTGTACAGAGAGGGTTAGGCGGTGACTTATAACATTACCTGCAGAGCCATAGATCCAAAAGTTCCCCCAGCTGAACCCCTCATGTCATTGCACCTTGGAATAAGTTCTGATGGCAGGTGACTTGTGTGAGGTTCCGAGGCTGTGGGTCTAAATGGGAGCAGAGAACCTCACCTTTCTCCCGGGTAGTGGCTTGGAGTTTCAAGCTAATGTGTTTGTGATCTGCGGCCGCTGTGCTGCCTAAGATCCATGTGCAGGACCAATTCAGAGCAATCTATAAAACCCCAGAATAATAGGACTCAACCATCCCGAGAAATACGCTGTACACATGCAGATAGCTAACTGACCTTCAAAGACAAAAATAGTGGACAATGTTTCTCCCATTAACTCCCCAATATCTACCTGCACAACTCTATGGTAGTGACTAAAGGAGGGGTCTAAGAGAGTGATCACCCCACCCCATGCTGGAGACTTCTAATTGCACACACACTGACAGTGTAGCTCAGGACAGTCGAGCACAGCTTCATTTCTGTTCCAAAGTGGTGATTTTTATCTATGCATTTATATTACTTCTGCTTTTGGTCCTTTAGATGACACTTCATTCCTGGAGGTGGAAGCTTTTTCTCCCTACATTACCCAAGAAGAGGCAGCAATCATGGCCATATAGCCAAGCTA
>NW_006409170.1:17021-17647 GCF_000296735.1 Chrysochloris asiatica
GAGAAGATAAACATTCAAGAAGCTGAACGTAGCCCAGGAAAGATAGAACCCCAAAAGAAAGTCACCAAGACATATAATAATCAAGCTCTCCAAAATCAGACAAGGAAAGAATACAAAAAATGGCCCAGGAAAAGAGAAATGTCACTTGTAAAGGAGAGCAAATTAGATTAAGCTCTGACTATTTAGAACAAATCATGCAGGCAAGAAGGCAATGAGGAGACCTATACAAAGCCCTACAAGAAAAAAAAACTGTCAACCAAGAATCTATCAGAAAAGCTATAAGTCAAATATGATGGTGTGATCAAGACATTCCAGGATAAACAGAATCTGAGAGATTTTATCAAAATCAACCCAGCACTTCAAAACATCCTAAAGAGGTATCTGTGGACTGAAAACCAACAAGAACAGACAACAACCAGAGATTGACAGGAGTGGCAGCACCACCTGGAACTCATTCAACAAATAGCAGAGTCCAGAACAGAACAAGATTACAGCAACAAACTCAAAGGAGCTGGGAGATCAAAGGAAGACAAAAATATATCAATGCCAAAGAAGGTACAAACATAGCAACAGAGACCCAGGTGGTGAGGATGCCAGATAAACTACAGGATACATTGGATTATCTT
>NW_006409170.1:17747-18385 GCF_000296735.1 Chrysochloris asiatica
TCTTAAAAAGTGAGAAGATAAACATTCAAGAAGCTGAACGTAGCCCAGGAAAGATAGAACCCCAAAAGAAAGTCACCAAGACATATAATAATCAATTGAGCTCTCCAAAATCAAAGACAAGGAAAGAATACAAAAAGTGGCCCAGGAAAAGAGAAATGTTACTTGTAAAGGACAGCAAATTAGATTAAGCTCTGACTATTTAGAACAAATCATGCAGGCAAGAAGGCAATGAGGAGACCTATACAAAGCCCTACAAGAAAAAAACTGTCAACCAAGAATCTATCAGAAAAACTATAAGTCAAATATGATGGTGTGATCAAGACATTCCAGGATAAACAGAATATGAGAGATTTTATCAAAATCAACCCAGCACTTCAAAACATCCTAAAGGGATTTCTGTGGACTGAAAACCAACAAGAACAAACAACAACCAGAGATTGACAGGAGTGGCAGCACCACCTGGAACTCATTCAACAAATAGAGTCCAGAACAGAACAAGACTACAGCAACAAACTCAAAGGAGCTGGGAGATCAAAGGAAGAAAAAAATATATCAATGCCAAAGAAGGTACAAACATAGCAACAGAGACCCAGGTGGTGAGGATGCCAGATAAACTACAGGATACATTGGATTATCTT
>NW_006409170.1:36545-37685 GCF_000296735.1 Chrysochloris asiatica
TAGTTAAGTGTTCTGGAATATTCATTCTTTGCAATATTGTGCATAGCTTGTCAAGATCCACATAATCAAAAGATTTGTATTAGTCTATAGAGTTTATGTAATCATCATTCTGATATTCTCTGAATTAATTCAAGATCTGTTTAATTTCAGCAATGACTTTCTTGCAGATTCCTGTCAGTGCACTGTCACAATAATTTTCCAATTATTGACCAAAGTCTTTCACACTAAACTCCATAATATTTTCTTAATTCCAGATATTAGCATATTATTTTTCATTGTTGTCAAAAATGATTTTTGCTTTACGTTGAGTCAGCTCTCTTTGGAAAGGCCACAAAAACAGAATTTTTCCAATTGGTTGGCCAAGTAGCTTGCTTCTAAATATCTTGGCATAGATGAGTAAGCACCTCTAATGCTTAATCAGTTTATTGAAAGGTTTAAATTTGTATTCCATCAATTCCTGTAGTCTTATATTTTGTCAATGCCTTCAGTGGAGATTGGACTTCTTATTTCATTACTATTGGTTCTTCATCATATGATATCTTTAAAATGGATGAAAATCAACCATTGTTTTAGGTATGGTGACTTTCTCTACTTCATTTTCTTTTCATTCCTTTTGCATCATTGATGATTTTACATATAGAATCGTTCACTATGTTCAAAATGTTCAACCATTTCAAGACATAATATATGATCAGGGGCCAATGATACCATTGGAAGAAGTCTAAAGTATATTGAGGACATTGGCAATGAACATGGCTCCAGGAATTGGTGGAATACAAATTGAAATATTACAACAAACTGATGAGGCACTCACTCATCTATGCTAGGAAATTTGGAAAACAGCTAACTAACCAACATATCAGAAGCAATCCATCTTTGTGACCATTGCAAAGAGAGGTGACCCAACAGAATGTGGAAATCTTAAGACATTATCATTAATATTCAATGCAAGTAAATTTTGCTAACAAAATTTTTTAAATAACTGCAATAGTAAATTGAAAGAGAAATTCCAGAGATTCAAGCTGGATTCAAATGAGTACATGGAACGAAGGATCATGGCTCTTAGCTGAAAGGAGAGAATACAATAAAGATGATTATTTATGCTTTATTAATTATGCAAAGTCTTTCAATTATGTGGAT
>NW_006409170.1:39990-63148 GCF_000296735.1 Chrysochloris asiatica
CTTAAGTGTGGCAACAATAGTGAGGTTGGCCCAGGATCTGGCAGTATTTCGTTCTGCTGTGCATAATATCGTTATGAGTCAGTACCGACTCGATGGCACCTTACAACAACAACAAAACAAGGAATTCTGTTTAAGATGATTATCGCTCAAATACAAATATGAATCATTATGTCAAAATTGAAGAATGTGAAGATTTTTAACAAGTCTGTAGTCTTAATTTCATCAAACATGCAATCAAGATACACTACAATCGAGATGTGCTACAGTGACTGGGAAGTATTGATTTTTATTATCAATATATATTAAGCAATAAATATTTTTCTTTGGGAGTTGGCATGAGAATTACACACTATAACATTGTATGTAGAACATATTACTAATAACGTATTTAAGTTCTATCAAGTTGGTTCAGAATCATAGAAACTCTCCATAGTATTTCTAAAGAGCAGCTTGTGGGTTTGAACTACTAACTTTATGGCTTGCAATTTAGTGCATATCCTACAAAGCCACACTAAGACCATTAATTAACAATTCTTAACTACCATCAATTCAGTTCCAACTGTAGAGCAGCTGGTGAGCTTGAATGGCTGACCATGCTGTTCAAACAGAACTGGTGATCTGGTTCTTTATCAGGGTTCCACATAATTCTTTTAAGGCAAGTTGAGCCTTAAATATTTTCTTCAGTTCTTTCAGCTTGAGAAATGCTGACATAGTCTTCGCATTTGGTTTTCTGACCACATGTCTTTGCACGTTTCACGCTAATATTTGGCTTTGTCTTTTCTACCTGCCTTTTGCAAGTTTATGTTCATGTTACTTCCTCATTTATTCCATTTGCTTTAGCCATCTCTAGGTTGGAGAGCAAGTTTCAGACTTGCTTCTGACATCCATTTTGGTCTTTTCCTTCTTTATTTCCTTCTTAATGACCTTTTGCTTTCTTTCTATATAATTTTCTTGCTGTCATCCCATAACTCCTCTGGTCTTTGATCTTTATTGTCTAATTCATCAAATCTGTTCTTGAGATGATTTCTAAATTCAAGGACACATTTTGGCTCTCATGAACTTGTTTTTCTTTTCTTCATCTTTAACTTGAATTTGCATACGTGCAAATGATGATCTATTCCACAGTCTGCCCTGGTCTTGTTTTGGCTGATGATATGGAGCTTTCCCACCATCTCTTTCCAAAGATGCAATCAAATTTATTTGTGTATGCCATCTAGTGAGGTCCTTGTATATAGTCATTTTTATGTTGTTAATATAAGGTATTTGCAATGAAGAAATCATTAGTTTTGAAAATTTATCTCATGCTTTCTCTAGCATTCTTTCTATTACTAACATCATATTTTTCAAGGACAAATGCTTCCTCTTTGTGGTCAATCTTTTTATTCCAATAGCCAATAATTATAAGACATTGGTAGAATTCTTCAATTTCATCATCACTTGGTTTTAGTGGTTGTTGCATGAATTTGAAAAACAGTTTTATTAACTGAACTTCCTTTTAACTTTATGAATCTTACTCTATCACAGCATTATACTTCAAGATAGATCTTGAAAAGTTTTTTTGTTTGTTTTTATTTTTATGATGAGTGTGACGCTATTCAAATATGATTAAGTTATGTGGTTGACAAATTCAAAATGGCCAATACCAGTCCATTTCAGTTCACTGGTTCCTAGAATATCACTGTTTATGAGATCCATTTCACTTTTGTCAACTTCCAAAATTCCTAGATTCATACTTCATTTGTTCCATGCTCCAATTTTTGTTGGATATTTACAGTTGTTTCTCCTCATTTTGAGTATTGCCTCATCAGAAAAAGAATGCTTTACTCCATTTGCGTCATCACAGTCAACTCTATTTTGAGACGTAAGGTCTTCCCCAGTTGTATCTGGAGTGTCTTCCAACCTGATATACTCATCTTCCAGCACTATTTCTGACAATATTCTGGTTCTCTTCATCATGTTTCATTATTCAATATTCTGGTCCTAACAGTGTTCTCATAGCATTTGTAAGATTTTCATTGACTAAATATTCAGGCATAGTCTGTCTCTCATCTTCCTTTTCTGTCTTAGTCTGAAAGCTCAGCTCAAATCTTTCTATCATGGGTGTACCCTGCTGGTATATAAACTACTGGTGAGATAGTTTCCAGAATCATAGCAACTCACCAGACATCACAGTATGACAAACTGATGGACAAGTGGAAGATTATGGCCAAAGAATCTTTCAATATTGCAAATTTTGGCTTGAATTTTTTTCTTCCGTTCCTTCAGCATGAGAAATACTGAGCATTTTCTTCCTTTTTAGTTTACTAACTTCAGATCATTACACATATCATTATTATAATTCACTATGTCTACTCAAACTGACCTCTGAAATTTTCTGTTCAGCTCTTTTGGTCCCTCATTTTTTCCATTTGTTTGCTCTGGTAGCCTAGAGGTTATGAATCAGGCTGCGAACCTTACGACCAGCAGTTCGAAACTACCAGCCTCTACGCGGGAGAAAGATGAGGCGTTCTGCTCCCATAAAGAATTTACAGCCTCGGAAACCCTGTACAGGTTCGTTATGGGTCGGAACTGACTCGAAGGCACTTAACAACAACAACAACAATAGTGGAGAAAAGTTTTGAGTCTCTTCTGACATTCATTTTGGTTTGTTCCTTATTTCTTGTCTTCTTAATGACCTTTTTTCTTTCTTTTTGTAAGATGTCATTTCACAACCTTTCCGGTCTTCAGTCATCGGTGGCTAAGGCATCAAATCTGTTCTTGTGTTGAACTCTAAATTCAAGTGGGATATGTTTAAGGACAAATTTTGGCTTCCGTCAACTTGCTTTAATTTTCTTCAAGTTCAGCCTTAACTTGCATATGAGCAATTGATGGTGTGATCCCCAGTCTTCCACTGGCCTTGATTTTTTTCTGATGATATGGAGCTTTTCTACCATCTCTTCCTACAGATGTAGTCTATTTGATTCTGGTGTATTCCATCTCCTGAGGTCCATGTGTATAGTTGTTTTTTATGTTGTTTCAAGAAGGTATTTGTAATAAACAAGTCACTGTTCTAGCAAAATTCTATCACACATTCTCGGATATCATTTCTTTCATTTCAGCCATATTTTCCAACTGCTAATCTTACTTTTTTTTTTTTTTTTCTAACCTTACATTGTAATCACAAGTAATAATCAATACATCTTGATTTCATGTTTGATTAATTTCAGCTAAATAAGTTGGTAGAATTCTTCAATTTCATCATCACTGGCTACAGTGATTGGTACATAATGTTTAATAATAATGGTATTAAGTCATCTTACTTTAAGGTATATGGATGTTATCCTATCACAGACAGCATTATGTTTTAAGATATATTTGGAAATGTTCTTTTTGATGATTAATTTGATACCTTTCCTTTTTAGTTTGTTATTCCTGACATATTAAATTGTTGGATTGTGAGGTTCAAAATGGGGAATAGTAGTCTATTTTGACTCATGAATTCTGAGAATATCAATTTGTATGTATTCCATATCATTTTTGACAATTTCTCATTTTCCTACATTCATACTTCATACTTTCCATGTTTGATTATTAGTGGATATTTACAGTTGTTGTTCCTCTTTTGAGTTGTACTCCTTCAGAAAACAAATGTCCCAGAAACTGTAATCCAACTGTCATAACAGTGAACTCTACTTTGATTGTGGAGCTCATTCCCAGTTGTAGTTTAAATGCCTTCAAATTGGAACGAGACGTCTCCTCTTCCTGTACTACATATAACAATATTCTGATGCTATGCATGATGTTTTATTATTCAATGTAACAGTGTCCTGCTGCTATTCATATGGTTTTCAGTTGCTAAGTAATAAAAAGTGTTCTGCCTTTCTTCTTTCATATATATATGTAAATTTGAATCCTAGTGTGATACTGTAGGATAAACACAGGACTGCAAGGTCAACTTGATCCACATGCTCAAACTCACCAAACCCAACCACTCTTGAAAACTCTGTACAATGTCACTATGGTTCATAATCAAATTATCAGCACTTAAAAATAACAATGTAAATTCATTTTTAAAATCACTCTGTATATTCTATGTATTATGATGAAGCTTAACAGATATGTGACTAGTGTAAACATTATAAAATAGATAATATTACCTTAAATTATTTTCATATATGTATTAAAAAATGAAAATAAAATTGTTCTTTGCTCAAATCTATGCCACCAATGATTTCTCACTGCACCATCAAAGTATACATTCAAACACTTAACTTTGTGAAATGTGTATGAGTGCATTGTTGTTAAGTGCTGTCAAGTCAATTCCGACCCATAGCGACCCTGTATAAGGTTTCCAAGGAGCACCTGGTGAGCTTGAACCACCAACCTTGCAGTTCAAATGACTTTGCAGTCTGATGCATTAGCCCATAATGTCTGCATGTATGTGGTAAATAATTTCACCGTGCCCAAATAAAAATGGTTGTTACCCTTTCTTCCTGATAAATAATCCTTGGGATAGTAGAGGTACTTTATTTTGAGATTTTTAAGCTACAACTGAGTAGTTGTGCTTGTGAAGGAAGACTGATAAGACCAGAAAACATTCACATTAGATAGCAACATCAGTTAACTTTAAGAAGCATGACTTAGCAAATTGCAAGACTGTCCTATAATAGCACAGCACTTGATTGCTCAGTGTCTTAGTTATCTACTATAACAGAAATATAGTAAGTGGAGAGCTTTAGCAAAGGAAATTTATTATCTCACACTTTTGTTGTTGTTGTCAGGTGCCATCGAGTCGGAACCGACCCATAGCAACCTGCATATGTATCATCTGCATATCTCACACTTTTGTTGTTGTTGTCAGGTGCCATCGAGTCGGAACCGACCCATAGCAACCTGCATATGTATCATCTGCATATCTCACACTTTTGTTGTTGTTGTCAGGTGCCATCGAGTCGGAACCGACCCATAGCAACCTGCATATGTATCATCTGCATATCTCACACTTTTGTTGTTGTTGTCAGGTGCCATCGAGTCGGAACCGACCCATAGCAACCTGCATATGTATCATCTGCATATCTCACACTTTTGTTGTTGTTGTCAGGTGCCATCGAGTCGGAACCGACCCATAGCAACCTGCATATGTATCATCTGCATATCTCACACTTTTGTTGTTGTTGTCAGGTGCCATCGAGTCGGAACCGACCCATAGCAACCTGCATATGTATCATCTGCATATCTCACACTTTTGTTGTTGTTGTCAGGTGCCATCGAGTCGGAACCGACCCATAGCAACCTGCATATGTATCATCTGCATATCTCACACTTTTGTTGTTGTTGTCAGGTGCCATCGAGTCGGAACCGACCCATAGCAACCTGCATATGTATCATCTGCATATCTCACACTTTTGTTGTTGTTGTCAGGTGCCATCGAGTCGGAACCGACCCATAGCAACCTGCATATGTATCATCTGCATATCTCACACTTTTGTTGTTGTTGTCAGGTGCCATCGAGTCGGAACCGACCCATAGCAACCTGCATATGTATCATCTGCATATCTCACACTTTTGTTGTTGTTGTCAGGTGCCATCGAGTCGGAACCGACCCATAGCAACCTGCATATGTATCATCTGCATATCTCACACTTTTGTTGTTGTTGTCAGGTGCCATCGAGTCGGAACCGACCCATAGCAACCTGCATATGTATCATCTGCATATCTCACACTTTTGTTGTTGTTGTCAGGTGCCATCGAGTCGGAACCGACCCATAGCAACCTGCATATGTATCATCTGCATATCTCACACTTTTGTTGTTGTTGTCAGGTGCCATCGAGTCGGAACCGACCCATAGCAACCTGCATATGTATCATCTGCATATCTCACACTTTTGTTGTTGTTGTCAGGTGCCATCGAGTCGGAACCGACCCATAGCAACCTGCATATGTATCATCTGCATATCTCACACTTTTGTTGTTGTTGTCAGGTGCCATCGAGTCGGAACCGACCCATAGCAACCTGCATATGTATCATCTGCATATCTCACACTTTTGTTGTTGTTGTCAGGTGCCATCGAGTCGGAACCGACCCATAGCAACCTGCATATGTATCATCTGCATATCTCACACTTTTGTTGTTGTTGTCAGGTGCCATCGAGTCGGAACCGACCCATAGCAACCTGCATATGTATCATCTGCATATCTCACACTTTTGTTGTTGTTGTCAGGTGCCATCGAGTCGGAACCGACCCATAGCAACCTGCATATGTATCATCTGCATATCTCACACTTTTGTTGTTGTTGTCAGGTGCCATCGAGTCGGAACCGACCCATAGCAACCTGCATATGTATCATCTGCATATCTCACACTTTTGTTGTTGTTGTCAGGTGCCATCGAGTCGGAACCGACCCATAGCAACCTGCATATGTATCATCTGCATATCTCACACTTTTGTTGTTGTTGTCAGGTGCCATCGAGTCGGAACCGACCCATAGCAACCTGCATATGTATCATCTGCATATCTCACACTTTTGTTGTTGTTGTCAGGTGCCATCGAGTCGGAACCGACCCATAGCAACCTGCATATGTATCATCTGCATATCTCACACTTTTGTTGTTGTTGTCAGGTGCCATCGAGTCGGAACCGACCCATAGCAACCTGCATATGTATCATCTGCATATCTCACACTTTTGTTGTTGTTGTCAGGTGCCATCGAGTCGGAACCGACCCATAGCAACCTGCATATGTATCATCTGCATATCTCACACTTTTGTTGTTGTTGTCAGGTGCCATCGAGTCGGAACCGACCCATAGCAACCTGCATATGTATCATCTGCATATCTCACACTTTTGTTGTTGTTGTCAGGTGCCATCGAGTCGGAACCGACCCATAGCAACCTGCATATGTATCATCTGCATATCTCACACTTTTGTTGTTGTTGTCAGGTGCCATCGAGTCGGAACCGACCCATAGCAACCTGCATATGTATCATCTGCATATCTCACACTTTTGTTGTTGTTGTCAGGTGCCATCGAGTCGGAACCGACCCATAGCAACCTGCATATGTATCATCTGCATATCTCACACTTTTGTTGTTGTTGTCAGGTGCCATCGAGTCGGAACCGACCCATAGCAACCTGCATATGTATCATCTGCATATCTCACACTTTTGTTGTTGTTGTCAGGTGCCATCGAGTCGGAACCGACCCATAGCAACCTGCATATGTATCATCTGCATATCTCACACTTTTGTTGTTGTTGTCAGGTGCCATCGAGTCGGAACCGACCCATAGCAACCTGCATATGTATCATCTGCATATCTCACACTTTTGTTGTTGTTGTCAGGTGCCATCGAGTCGGAACCGACCCATAGCAACCTGCATATGTATCATCTGCATATCTCACACTTTTGTTGTTGTTGTCAGGTGCCATCGAGTCGGAACCGACCCATAGCAACCTGCATATGTATCATCTGCATATCTCACACTTTTGTTGTTGTTGTCAGGTGCCATCGAGTCGGAACCGACCCATAGCAACCTGCATATGTATCATCTGCATATCTCACACTTTTGTTGTTGTTGTCAGGTGCCATCGAGTCGGAACCGACCCATAGCAACCTGCATATGTATCATCTGCATATCTCACACTTTTGTTGTTGTTGTCAGGTGCCATCGAGTCGGAACCGACCCATAGCAACCTGCATATGTATCATCTGCATATCTCACACTTTTGTTGTTGTTGTCAGGTGCCATCGAGTCGGAACCGACCCATAGCAACCTGCATATGTATCATCTGCATATCTCACACTTTTGTTGTTGTTGTCAGGTGCCATCGAGTCGGAACCGACCCATAGCAACCTGCATATGTATCATCTGCATATCTCACACTTTTGTTGTTGTTGTCAGGTGCCATCGAGTCGGAACCGACCCATAGCAACCTGCATATGTATCATCTGCATATCTCACACTTTTGTTGTTGTTGTCAGGTGCCATCGAGTCGGAACCGACCCATAGCAACCTGCATATGTATCATCTGCATATCTCACACTTTTGTTGTTGTTGTCAGGTGCCATCGAGTCGGAACCGACCCATAGCAACCTGCATATGTATCATCTGCATATCTCACACTTTTGTTGTTGTTGTCAGGTGCCATCGAGTCGGAACCGACCCATAGCAACCTGCATATGTATCATCTGCATATCTCACACTTTTGTTGTTGTTGTCAGGTGCCATCGAGTCGGAACCGACCCATAGCAACCTGCATATGTATCATCTGCATATCTCACACTTTTGTTGTTGTTGTCAGGTGCCATCGAGTCGGAACCGACCCATAGCAACCTGCATATGTATCATCTGCATATCTCACACTTTTGTTGTTGTTGTCAGGTGCCATCGAGTCGGAACCGACCCATAGCAACCTGCATATGTATCATCTGCATATCTCACACTTTTGTTGTTGTTGTCAGGTGCCATCGAGTCGGAACCGACCCATAGCAACCTGCATATGTATCATCTGCATATCTCACACTTTTGTTGTTGTTGTCAGGTGCCATCGAGTCGGAACCGACCCATAGCAACCTGCATATGTATCATCTGCATATCTCACACTTTTGTTGTTGTTGTCAGGTGCCATCGAGTCGGAACCGACCCATAGCAACCTGCATATGTATCATCTGCATATCTCACACTTTTGTTGTTGTTGTCAGGTGCCATCGAGTCGGAACCGACCCATAGCAACCTGCATATGTATCATCTGCATATCTCACACTTTTGTTGTTGTTGTCAGGTGCCATCGAGTCGGAACCGACCCATAGCAACCTGCATATGTATCATCTGCATATCTCACACTTTTGTTGTTGTTGTCAGGTGCCATCGAGTCGGAACCGACCCATAGCAACCTGCATATGTATCATCTGCATATCTCACACTTTTGTTGTTGTTGTCAGGTGCCATCGAGTCGGAACCGACCCATAGCAACCTGCATATGTATCATCTGCATATCTCACACTTTTGTTGTTGTTGTCAGGTGCCATCGAGTCGGAACCGACCCATAGCAACCTGCATATGTATCATCTGCATATCTCACACTTTTGTTGTTGTTGTCAGGTGCCATCGAGTCGGAACCGACCCATAGCAACCTGCATATGTATCATCTGCATATCTCACACTTTTGTTGTTGTTGTCAGGTGCCATCGAGTCGGAACCGACCCATAGCAACCTGCATATGTATCATCTGCATATCTCACACTTTTGTTGTTGTTGTCAGGTGCCATCGAGTCGGAACCGACCCATAGCAACCTGCATATGTATCATCTGCATATCTCACACTTTTGTTGTTGTTGTCAGGTGCCATCGAGTCGGAACCGACCCATAGCAACCTGCATATGTATCATCTGCATATCTCACACTTTTGTTGTTGTTGTCAGGTGCCATCGAGTCGGAACCGACCCATAGCAACCTGCATATGTATCATCTGCATATCTCACACTTTTGTTGTTGTTGTCAGGTGCCATCGAGTCGGAACCGACCCATAGCAACCTGCATATGTATCATCTGCATATCTCACACTTTTGTTGTTGTTGTCAGGTGCCATCGAGTCGGAACCGACCCATAGCAACCTGCATATGTATCATCTGCATATCTCACACTTTTGTTGTTGTTGTCAGGTGCCATCGAGTCGGAACCGACCCATAGCAACCTGCATATGTATCATCTGCATATCTCACACTTTTGTTGTTGTTGTCAGGTGCCATCGAGTCGGAACCGACCCATAGCAACCTGCATATGTATCATCTGCATATCTCACACTTTTGTTGTTGTTGTCAGGTGCCATCGAGTCGGAACCGACCCATAGCAACCTGCATATGTATCATCTGCATATCTCACACTTTTGTTGTTGTTGTCAGGTGCCATCGAGTCGGAACCGACCCATAGCAACCTGCATATGTATCATCTGCATATCTCACACTTTTGTTGTTGTTGTCAGGTGCCATCGAGTCGGAACCGACCCATAGCAACCTGCATATGTATCATCTGCATATCTCACACTTTTGTTGTTGTTGTCAGGTGCCATCGAGTCGGAACCGACCCATAGCAACCTGCATATGTATCATCTGCATATCTCACACTTTTGTTGTTGTTGTCAGGTGCCATCGAGTCGGAACCGACCCATAGCAACCTGCATATGTATCATCTGCATATCTCACACTTTTGTTGTTGTTGTCAGGTGCCATCGAGTCGGAACCGACCCATAGCAACCTGCATATGTATCATCTGCATATCTCACACTTTTGTTGTTGTTGTCAGGTGCCATCGAGTCGGAACCGACCCATAGCAACCTGCATATGTATCATCTGCATATCTCACACTTTTGTTGTTGTTGTCAGGTGCCATCGAGTCGGAACCGACCCATAGCAACCTGCATATGTATCATCTGCATATCTCACACTTTTGTTGTTGTTGTCAGGTGCCATCGAGTCGGAACCGACCCATAGCAACCTGCATATGTATCATCTGCATATCTCACACTTTTGTTGTTGTTGTCAGGTGCCATCGAGTCGGAACCGACCCATAGCAACCTGCATATGTATCATCTGCATATCTCACACTTTTGTTGTTGTTGTCAGGTGCCATCGAGTCGGAACCGACCCATAGCAACCTGCATATGTATCATCTGCATATCTCACACTTTTGTTGTTGTTGTCAGGTGCCATCGAGTCGGAACCGACCCATAGCAACCTGCATATGTATCATCTGCATATCTCACACTTTTGTTGTTGTTGTCAGGTGCCATCGAGTCGGAACCGACCCATAGCAACCTGCATATGTATCATCTGCATATCTCACACTTTTGTTGTTGTTGTCAGGTGCCATCGAGTCGGAACCGACCCATAGCAACCTGCATATGTATCATCTGCATATCTCACACTTTTGTTGTTGTTGTCAGGTGCCATCGAGTCGGAACCGACCCATAGCAACCTGCATATGTATCATCTGCATATCTCACACTTTTGTTGTTGTTGTCAGGTGCCATCGAGTCGGAACCGACCCATAGCAACCTGCATATGTATCATCTGCATATCTCACACTTTTGTTGTTGTTGTCAGGTGCCATCGAGTCGGAACCGACCCATAGCAACCTGCATATGTATCATCTGCATATCTCACACTTTTGTTGTTGTTGTCAGGTGCCATCGAGTCGGAACCGACCCATAGCAACCTGCATATGTATCATCTGCATATCTCACACTTTTGTTGTTGTTGTCAGGTGCCATCGAGTCGGAACCGACCCATAGCAACCTGCATATGTATCATCTGCATATCTCACACTTTTGTTGTTGTTGTCAGGTGCCATCGAGTCGGAACCGACCCATAGCAACCTGCATATGTATCATCTGCATATCTCACACTTTTGTTGTTGTTGTCAGGTGCCATCGAGTCGGAACCGACCCATAGCAACCTGCATATGTATCATCTGCATATCTCACACTTTTGTTGTTGTTGTCAGGTGCCATCGAGTCGGAACCGACCCATAGCAACCTGCATATGTATCATCTGCATATCTCACACTTTTGTTGTTGTTGTCAGGTGCCATCGAGTCGGAACCGACCCATAGCAACCTGCATATGTATCATCTGCATATCTCACACTTTTGTTGTTGTTGTCAGGTGCCATCGAGTCGGAACCGACCCATAGCAACCTGCATATGTATCATCTGCATATCTCACACTTTTGTTGTTGTTGTCAGGTGCCATCGAGTCGGAACCGACCCATAGCAACCTGCATATGTATCATCTGCATATCTCACACTTTTGTTGTTGTTGTCAGGTGCCATCGAGTCGGAACCGACCCATAGCAACCTGCATATGTATCATCTGCATATCTCACACTTTTGTTGTTGTTGTCAGGTGCCATCGAGTCGGAACCGACCCATAGCAACCTGCATATGTATCATCTGCATATCTCACACTTTTGTTGTTGTTGTCAGGTGCCATCGAGTCGGAACCGACCCATAGCAACCTGCATATGTATCATCTGCATATCTCACACTTTTGTTGTTGTTGTCAGGTGCCATCGAGTCGGAACCGACCCATAGCAACCTGCATATGTATCATCTGCATATCTCACACTTTTGTTGTTGTTGTCAGGTGCCATCGAGTCGGAACCGACCCATAGCAACCTGCATATGTATCATCTGCATATCTCACACTTTTGTTGTTGTTGTCAGGTGCCATCGAGTCGGAACCGACCCATAGCAACCTGCATATGTATCATCTGCATATCTCACACTTTTGTTGTTGTTGTTATTATGTGCCGTGGAGTCGTTTCCGACTCATAGCGACCCTGCACAGGGTTTCCGAGGCTCTTAATCTTTACGGGAGCAGAACGCCTCATCTTTCTCCCGCGGAACCGCTGGTAGTTTCAAACTGCTGACCTTACGGTTCACAGCCCGATTCGTAACCACTACACTACCAGAGCTCCTTATCTCACACTTTAGGATGTTAGAAATTCAAACTTAGACTGCTGACTCTATGGAGAGACTTTCACCCAGTGTCAGCATTGGTAGAAAGTTCTTGTCACTTGTCAGCATCTGTAGACCCAACATTCCTTTGAGATTTTCATGTTTTGGTATCAGTCTAGTGCTAGATATAAGAATTTCACAGATCAGGTACTACAAACCCAAAAGACACATTCCACTGCAGCCTCTTCTTTTTTGATGATAGTAGGTCCTTCTGATCTCTGTTCCTTTCTTTTGCCTTTGTAACTGTTGTGTTGTTAGGTGCCATTGAGTCGGTACCGACCCATAGCAACCTTATGTATAGCAGAACGAAACACTGCCTGATCCTAGGCCAACCTTACTACTGTTGCCACGCTTGAGTCCATTGATGCTACCACATGGCCAATCCATCTCATTGGGGGTCTTCCTCTTTTTCTCTGACCCTCCAACTTACCAAACATGATATCCTTCTCCGGCGATTGGTCCCTCCTGGCAATATGTCCAAAGTATGAGAGACAAAGTTTTGCCATCTTAGCCTCCAAGGAGCACTCTGGCTGTACTTCTTCCAAAACAGATCTATTGGTTCTTTTGTCAGTCCATGGCACTTTCAATATTCTCCTCCAACCCCATATCAAAAAACATCAATTCTTCTAGTCTTCCTTATTCACTGCCCAGCTTTCACATGCATATGAGGTTATTGAAAATACCATGGCTTGGATACTGTAAAATAAAAGATGCTTAAGGCCATACCCAGGGAAACTTCTCTTATAATGTTAGAATATTAAGAGTGTTGAGACACACTTAATCCTCTTATGGTTTTATCAGATAAGATCATTAAAAATGATCGTCACATCACTTCTACATCACATCTGCCAAGTCAGAGAACCATGGTCCAGCTATATTTACATACATTTGTGGGGTGGTGATGGGGTGACCTACCCTTTCTGAGATATGGCAGACATGGGCTATGGACTTTCTGAAAGATTAGCTGTGCTTATCTTCCTTATCATGATGCTGATAGTATTCTTTTGAGATAATAAAATCCATGTTTCTAAGATTAATATCTTCTCTAAGTTGGGCAAGTTGTTCAGTGAATTATATTAACTTGTAAGGTCTGATCTAGCCCAGTGGCTAGGGTGAGAAATAGTGTTAAGTGGGCAGCTGGAATCAGAACTGAAAGAAACTTTTGATAACGGGGGATATGATTAAGTTTCCACCTCATGGGAATTGTATTTATGGTGACTCTCATCCATGAAGATCTCATCATAGCATGTATTTGTGCACAACTTTAGAAGGAGTCCAGGTGGCAGTTTTAATAACTACCTTCTTAAGACTCATACACATGCTAAGATAAAATTACTATAAGTAATCAAAACCATGTCTGTATGTGTGTGTATATATATATATATATATATATATATATATATGAATTTTTAAACCACAATCTTAGTGCAAAGCAACTTCAAGAGAAAGGAAATGAGTGAGAACTATTCTTAATTTTTTCTTAAAATCTTGGAAAAATAAGCATTATCAAAATATATATATTTGTCTTTGTTCATATCACACTTTACATTACAAAATTTCTTAAAGTCTGTTTAGATATAAAACACAGAATGTATACACAATATTTATAAAATAAAAAAAATGGTTTTGCAAGAATTGATTCACTTTGACATATGGTAAACTTAAGTATGTGCAAATCAGCGATTTACTTGATTTTTATTATCATTATTTCAAGCAATGCCAAATGATCATGCATCAGTGCCTTTTGTTATAGACTTGGCCACTTGTGTGGTAGAAACCTGGGGTTTCTTTTCCTGTCTCTCTGCATCTAGAAATGTTATCTATGAGTAACATGACAAGCTACCCAAGACTTATACAGATGTTTGTACGAGTTAATTATTTAAAGGAAGAAGCAGACAGTGAATAAGTGAGATTGACTGATATTATTAAATGATCTCAACTAGTTAAAAGCTATTTATATTGTTTTGCAACACAGTCCAATTGAGTAGCATACATCAGAATAACAATATAAACATTTCAAATATATATATATATATATATATATATGTGTGTGTGTGTGTGTGTAAAACTTGAACCATATTATTTCTTCACTATTCTCATAAAATGTATCTAAAAACATTTGAAGAAACTAATATGTAATAAATTGAGCAAATATAGAGAAATAATTCACACAGCTTTGTGGAGATATACTGCCTTAAGAAGGTCACAGAGCAAAAAACTGTAGCTGATTAATAGGACCAATAATAATATTTGCATTGGCAACACAAGGAAGTTACGGCCAATTCCATGTCAGCTAAGGGACTTTTCTCTGAACTCCAGCCAAAAGCACTTTCTAGCTTGGGGGCCTTGAGTGTGCTTAATTAACTCCATCTGACCCAGTTACATACAATGAAGGCATCAATCTTTAAGACTTCTTTACAGGGAGTTTTATATGAAATTCTTCTACCTATCTTTGAGCAAATAAAATAAATCCTAAACACCATCCACACATGCATGCATACAGCAAATATACACACAAGCATACACACATACAGCAAATATACACACACAAGATAATATAGATAGGAAATTATAGTACTTTGAACTACAGAAATTAGTTCATAAAATGCCCTATACTGACTTTCTGTAAGATATAATGCAGTATAATAGACAAAAGGCAGATTGAAGAGTCAATTTATATGAGTGAAAAAACAATGTCTTTGTATTTACTACATGGCTTTGGGGTGGGGGGAAATACCAGAACCTCTAAGAACCTTAATTTTCTCTAATAAAAATGTAAATATTAATAATAAATATTATTAGTGACACAAGCCCTTCACTATTCATGGGAAATTTTTTGTTTTAAGTTATTTTTTAAGTTGGAAAAATGAGAAATTCTCTACCACACATGACTATAAAACAATATTTATTTTTTGCCTTCCTCTAAATAGTTTCTTACTCTAAAAATCCATATTGTTCACTAGAACCAGCATGTAAGCCATATCCTACCTCATCAGTACATGTACACATTTATTCTACGTTATTTTACTGGGCCTGTCTTAGTAATTTCTTACCTTAATAAAGTAAAGCCAAGTAATTGAAGATTGATAACAGGAAAAACCTATCCTCACTCCCAGAAAAGAAAAGTTTGTAATGGACTTATACTCTCATTTATCTTCCTGAAAATTCACCACTACTCAGATATTTCTCTCTTCAGAAATTGCCTGCTGTAAATATGACTCTTGAGTAACTAAATTATAGTTTCTTTAGTTCTTGTGGTATATAAAGCAAACTAGGGACCAAAAAAAATGGATATTCCATTCATAGGGAATATTCTCATGAATTTTTTTCAAGCTCCCTCGTATATTGAACAGTCTTATGAGATAGAAGTACGTTAGAAATGTGTTCATCCATTGAAGTTGTGGAGTTTATTAAATCTATAAATGTTATTATAGCAAATAGTCAAATTTAACACTCTGGCATTGTACAATAAGCACTGGACTTATAGCTTCAAGTTCAAGCTCACCATGCATTCCATGGGGTAAAGATGAGTCTTTCTGTCTAAAAAGATGTACAAACTCCAAAACCCTACACACGGTGGGTATGAAATGGAAACAGCTTTATGGCATTAGGTTTTCTTCTTGGCTGGTTTGTTATTATAGCCACTTTTCTATGAATACTCTTTCACATGTTTCATCACAATCCTGACAGATTTCATTGTTCCATTTCCAAGGAAAGAAAGGTGGACTATTACTGAATGCATAGCCACTTAAAAGCATATAAATAGGAGTAGAACATTGTCAGAGATAGTGTCAGAAAATGCAAACATCATGAATAGCAGCAGAACATTGTCAGAAGTTGAGTCCTCAGTTTGGAAGACACACAATATACAATTGAGGAAAAGATGTCCCCAGTAGTAGAGTACCACAATACCAAAAATAAAAGATAAACTTTCAGGACCTTCATAATTTGATGGAATGCAACTCAAAATGAGAAGTAACAGCTGCAAACATCCATTAATAATCAGTATATGGAATGCACTAAATATGAATATGAGAAAATTAGAATTTGTCAAAAATTAAAAGGAAGTCATAAAGATCAATATCCTAGATTAGTAAACAGAATAGGACTGTTATTGTTAAGTGTCATTCCAACATATAGCAACCAAATGTACAATAGAATGAAACACCTCCCAATCCAGCACCATCTTCACAATTGTTGCTATGTCTGTGCCCATTGCTGTACCACTATGACAATCTGTCTTGCTGGAAGTCTTCCTTTTTTTATCTTTTTTTTTGGTGATTTCCCAATTTACCAAGCATGCTGTCCTTCTCCCGGGACTGGTTCCTCCTGATGATATGTCCAAAGTAAGAGAGATAAAATCTGGCTATATCAGTGTCTAAGAAACATTCTGGTTGTACTTCTTCCAACACAGATTTGTTTACTGGAAATTTGAGTTAGACAATGATGCAGTTTAGTATGCCAGGAAATAAAAATTTCAAATGAATACCATTGTATTTATTGTCAAATTACATATCAAGAGCTCTCTTTAAGTACAATGCTTTGTGTGATAGGATAATATCCATAAGCCTACAAGGAAGCTAGTTCTTGCAATCATTATTCAAAAGTACACACCAACCACTAAACCCAGTGATGAAGATTTCAATTTACTTCTTCTGGCTTCTTCATTAAGTCCTGGTGTGGTGCTGTAGGACAAGAACTGGACTGGTAACTATATAATCCATGGTTTAAACCCACTAGTCACTCCTTGGAAATCTTATCCAGGGTTGCTATGAATCAGAACGGACTCAATGGCACTTAATGGAACTTAACAACAAGAAGAATCAACTTTTTCAGTATGACATTGATCAAACAGGCAATCAAGATTGTGAAAGTTGGAAACAAAGAGGAATAATCAGGTATTGAAAAATACGACCTTGGTGATATAAATTATATTGGGAATTGCCTGGTAGAATTTTGAAATATCAACTTGTTATTTATCGCAAATAACTACTTTAAACAAAATAAAACTATACACATGGACCTCACCAGATGTAACACAGGGATTTGACTACATCTGTGTGAATAACAATTATATGCATATACAATATATAATATGAAACAACTTGATTGCCAAAAACAAAGAGGAGTTAAAATACTTAGAGATGAAGAAAACAAAAATCTTCAATACTAGACCAATAAATAATATCATGATAAATGGAAAAATGATTGAAGTTATCAAAGGCTTCATTTTGCTTGGCTCTACCATCAACACTCATAGAAGCAGCAATCAAGAAATCAAATGATTATACAAATCAAATGATTATACAAATGTGCTGCACAAGACCTCCTTAAATGTTGACCTTACACACAATAAAATGAAACACTGCCCAGTCCTGTGCCAGTCTCACAATCATTGCTATGTTTGAGCCCATTGCTAGTGCTACTATGACAATTCATCTCATTGAGGGTCTTCCTTTTTTCAATGATGCTACACTTTAATTTGTGTGATGTCCTTCTCCAAGGACGTTTCCCTCTTGATAGTATATCTGAATTATGAGAGAAAATGTCTGGCCATACTAGCTTCTAAAGCACATTCTGCCAGTACTTCTTCCAGCAAAGAATTGCTTGTTCTTTTGGAGGCACACCTGGTACTTTAAAAATTCTTATATAACCCAGTAACTCAAATGCATCAATTATTCTATGGTCTTTTTTATTCATTGTCAAGTTTTCACATGCATATGAGGTTATATAAAATATCATGGTTCGTGACAAGTGAACATTAATCCTAAATCTTATATCTTTGTTCTTAAACACTTTAAAGAGTTCTAATGCAGCAGATTTACCAAATACGATACATCGTTGGATTTCTTGACAGCTGTTTCCATGAGTGTGGATGGTTGATATGAGCAAAATGAAGTCTTTGGAAACTTCAATCTTTTCTCTGTTTATCTTGATGTTATTTATTAGCCCATTGGTGATGATTTTTGTTTTCTTTACATTGAGGTACAACCATACCCAAGGTTGTGGTCTTTGGTTTACATCAGTAAGTAGTTTATGTTCTTTCACTTTCAGAAAGTAGGGTTGTCCTCATATAGATGTCTTCCAATCAGATGAGAAGGTGGCTGTCTTCCAAATTTATTGGCATAGAGGAGTGAGTGCCACCTGTGCTTCATTGGTTTGTTTAAAAAAAAAATCTATTTGCATTCCATCAATCCCTGGAGAGTTTTTCTTTAACAATGCCTTCAATGCATCTTGGACTTCCTCTTTCAGTATCCTTGGCTCTTGAAATTGGTCAACTTCTAGCATTTCTTTTTGATACAGTGACTCTATGTATTCCATTAATCTTTTCAATTCTTTCTGCATCAGTCAATATTTTGCCCAATGTTGTTGTTGTTGTTAAGTATCATTGAGTGAGATCTGACTCATAGCGACCCTGTACAGAGTTTCTGAGAAGCACAATGTTGCAAATTTAGGTTAGAATGATTTCTTCAGTTCCTTCAGCTTGAGAAATGCTGAGTGTGTTCTTATATTTTGGTTTTCTAACTCCAGATTTTCTCACATTTCATCATATATTTGACTTTGTCTTCTCTAGCTGCCTTTGCAATTTTTCATTTAGTTCTTTTACCTCTTCATTTCTTTCATTTGCTATAGCACATCTAGCTGGACAGCAAGATTCAGAGTCCCTTCTGACATCCATCTTGTCCTTTTTCTTCTTTGTTGTCTTCTTAATGACCTTTTGCTTTAATCCTATGTGATATTTTTGATGTCATATCAGAACTATTCTGGTTATTGGCTATTAGCATATAGTTCATCAAAAGTTTAGATGAACTCTAAACTCACATGAGATACATTCAATGCCATATCTTTGCTCTCATGGAATTTTTTTCAGTTTCATTCATATTCATCCTGAGCTTGCAAATGAGCAATTTCTGTTCCACAGTTTGACCCTGGCCTTACTTTGACTGATAATATGGAGCTTTTCCATCGTCTCTTTCTACAGATGTGGACAATCATATTTCTTTGAATACCGTATGGTGATACCTATGTGTATAGTAATCCTTTAGATTGTATAAAAAAGGTATTTGCAGTGAACTAATCATTGGTCTTGCAAATTTTTTTCATGCTATCTCCAGCATCATTTCTATCAGACCATATTTTCCAAAACCAATACTTCATCTTACTTTCCAACCTCTGCAATCCGATTTCCAATAATTATCAATGCAATTTGAATGTATGTTTATCAATTTTAGACTGATAAAGTTGGTAGAATTCTTCAATTTTATCACAGCTGGATTTAGTAGTTGTTGTGTAAACATTAGCTGGTCTACTTTATAGACACAAGGATATTATCCTATCATAGAGATCATTGTACTACAAGAAAGATCTTGAAAAGTTCTTTTTGATGATGAATGTTGTACCATTCCTCTTTTATTTGTCATTCCTGGAATAGTAAACTATGTAGTTCTCAGATTCAAAATGGAAAATACCAGTCCATTTCAGCTCACTGCTGCTGCTGCTGTGTGCCATTTGGTTCCGAATCATAACAACCCTCTACAGTGTTTCCGAGGCTTTAAATCTTTATAGGAGCAGAACACTTCATCTTTCTCCTGCAGAACAGCTGGTAGTTTTGAACTGCTGACCTTGTGGTTTGCAGTGTGATTCATAACCACTATGCTACCAGAGATTCTTTTCCAGCTCACTAGTGCATAGCATATCAATGTTTATACATTCCATATAAATTTTGACAATTTGCAAACTGATACTTTGTATGTTCCATGGTCTGATTATTGGTGTATGATTACAGTTGTTTCTCCTCATTATGAGTCGTGCCACATTAACAAATCAAGGTCTGGAAAGCTTTACTCTATTCACATTATCATGGTCATTTCTACTTTGAGGAGGCAGCTCTTCCACAGACACATTTGGAAGGTCTTTCAACCTGATGGGGCTCATTTTCAGTCACTATATCAGGCAATCCACCATTCTTATGTCAATTTGTCATACTATGGTGGCTTGTGTGTTCTGATGATTCTGAAACCTATGTCATGGGTATTTCAAATACTGGCAGGGTCACCCCTGACACACAGGTTTCAGCTGAGCATCCAGACAAAGACAGGCTAGGAAGAAGGAGACACGGTTTACTTCCAAATATTTAGTCACTAAAAACCTTTTGAATAGCTATGGAACAGTCCACACACAATTATTTAATATTGAAACATGATGAAGAGCACCAGAATATTGTCAGATATAGTTTCAGAACATGAGCCTCACAGATTGGAGGGCACTAGAAACAATTACTGGGAAAAAGCTGACTCTGCAAGAAGAGTTCACCATGATGACATGAATGGACTAAAGCCCTCTGAACCTTCATTTTCTTGTGGGGCAAAACTCAAAATGAAGAGAAACAGCTGTATGAATCCATTAATAATAAGAACATGGAATGTACAAAGTATGAATCTTGGAAAATTGGAAAATGTCAAAAATAAAATGGAACATATAAATATCAATACCCTAGGCATTAGTAAGCTGAGTGGACTGTTATTGGACATTTTGAATCTCACAATCACATGGTTTACTATGCCAGAATTATAAATTGAAGAGGAATAGCATCACATTCATCATCAAAAAGAACATACCAAGATAAGTCCTGAAGTATAATGCTGTCATTAGAGGATAATACTCATATGCATACAAGGAATACCAGTTAATACCACTATTATTCAAATATACATCAGTCACAAAAGCCAATGAAGATTAAATTGGAGAAATCTACCAACTTCTTCAGTGTGAAATTGATCAAAAATGCATTCAAGATGTAATTTCTGGTGATTAGAAAGCAAAGGTTGGAAATAAAGAGTAAGACCAGTAGTTAGAAAATATGGCCCTGGTGATAAAATGATGCTGGAGATTACATGATAGAATTTTGCAATATCATTGATTTCTTCATTGGAAATATCTTTTGCAAAAAAACATAAATATGACTATACACAGGGACCTCACCAGGTGGAATGCACAGAAATCAGCTTGACTATATCTGAGGAAAGAGATTGTGGAAAAGCTCCATAGCATCCATCAAAACAAGGTCAGGGACAGACTGTAGAACAGATCATCAATTGCTCATATGCAAATTCAGGCTGAAGATAAATAAAATTAAAGCAACTCCGCAAGAGCAAAAATATGACCTTGAACATATTCCAGGTGAATTTAGAGATCATCTGAAGAAAATATTTGATGCATTGGACAATAAAGACCAAAGACAAATAGAGTTGTGGGATTACATTAAGAATACCATACAGAAACAAAGCAAAAGGTCATTAAAAATACAAGAAAGAAGGAAAAGACTAAAATGGATGTCAGAAGAGACTCTGAAAGTTGCTTTCCAGCATAAAAACATGAAAGCAAATGGAAGAAGTGAACAGGTTCAAGAATTGAACAGAATTTTTCAAAGGTCACCTTGAGAAGACAAAGTCAAATATTATAATGAAATGTGCAAAGACCTGGAGTTAGAAAATCAAAAGGGAAGAACACGATCAAAATTTCTCAAACTGAATGAATTGATGAAAAATTTAAAATCTCATCTGCGGATTGAAGGACTCAATGTGCAAAATATTCAAAGATGTAGAAAGCATTAAAAGAAGATGGAAGGAATACACATAGTCACTGTACTAAAAAGAAATAGTCAATATTCAAGCATTTCAAGAGGTAGCATATGATCCAGAGGCAGTGATCCTGAAGGAAAAAGGCAGTGGGAATAGACAGAATACAATTTGAAACCTTTCAACAAACTGATGTGGCATTGGAGGCACTCACTCATCTCTTCAAAAAAATTGAAGAGAACTACCTGGCCTATTGACTGGAAAAGATCTGTATTTGTGCCTATTACAAAGAAAGGTGACCCAGTGGATTGTGGAAATCATTGGAAAGTATCACTGAGATTCCATGCAAGTAAAAAATTACTAAAGATATTACAAAAATGGCTGCAACTGTACATTGACAGAGAATATCCAGAGGTTCAAGCCAGATTCAGAAAAAGGACATGGAATGAGGGATATAATTGCTGATGTCCAATGGATCCTGTCTGAAAGCAGAGAATACCAGAAATATTTGACCTGTGCTTTTTGAGTACACCAAGGCTTTCGATTGTGTGGATCATGACAAACAGTGGACAGCATTGCAAAGTTGGAGTATTATGGAACACATGGTTGTTCTCATGAGGAAACTGTACATACACTAAGATGCAATTGTTCGAAGAGAACAAGAAAGCACCTAATGATTCAAAATTAGGAAAGGTGTGCACCAGGGTTATACTATTTCATTATACTTAATTAGTCTGTATGCTGAGCAAATAATTTAGAAGCTGGATGCCATGAAAAAAATGTGGCATCAGAATTGGAGGAAGACTCATTAGCAAATGTAATATGCAAAGGATTTCAATTTTGTGGATCATGACAAGCTATGGACAGCATTGCAAAATATGAGTATTCCAGAACACTTAATTGTACTCTTGAGGAATCTGTACCTGTACCAAGAAGCAGTTGTTCGAATAGAGCATGGGAACACTGAATGTTTTAAAATTAAGAACATTGTGCGACAAGGTTGTATTCTTTCACCATACTTATTCAACTTGTATGCTGAGCAAATAATCCAAGAAGCTGGGTTCTATGAAGAAAAATGTGGCATCA
>NW_006409170.1:63593-66592 GCF_000296735.1 Chrysochloris asiatica
GTTAGAGGAGAATACTAAAAGTGCCATGGGCTGCCAAAAGAACCAATATCTGTTTTGGAAGAAGTGCAGCCAGAGAGCTCCATAGAGGCCAACATGGCCAAACTTCATCTCTCATACTTTAGACATATTGTCAGGAGGGAATAGTCACTAGAGAAGGATATCATGTTTGGTAAGATGGAGGGTCAGATAAAAAGAGGAAGACCCCCAATGAGATGGATTGGACAGATGGCAGCATCGATGGACTCAAGTGTGGTAACAGTAGTGAGGTTGGCCCAGGATGGGACATTGCTTCATTCTGCTGTGCATAGGGTCTCTATGAGTTGGTGCTGACTCGATGGCACCCAACAACAACAACAATATGCAGATGATACAACCTTGCTTGCTGGAACTGAAGAGGACTTAAAATACTGATGAAGATAAAAGACACAGCCTTCAGTATGGGCTGCATTTCAATGTCGAGAAAACAAGAATTCTAACCACTGGACCAATGAACAGCATCTGTATAAATGGAGAAATAATGAAATTGTCAAAGACTGCTTCCATGTGTTGTTAACACTCATGGAAGCAGCAGTCTGAAAATCAAAGGAGGTATTACATTAGGGAAATCTGCTTCACAAGTCCTGTTTAAAGTGTTGAAAAGCAAAGATGTTAGCTTGAGGACTGAGGTGCACCTGATACAAGCCATGGTATTTTCAATAATCTCATAGGCATATGATAGTTGGACTGTGAATAAAAAAGTTGATAGAAGAATTGATGCATTTGAATTATGGTGTTGGAGGGAAATATTGAAAGTACCATGGAATATTGAAGGTACTTTCGTACAATTGAAATTACAAATGAACAAATAGATCTGTGTTGGAAGAAGTAGAGCCAGAGTGCTCCTTGGAAACCAGGATGGCCAGACCTCATCTCTTATACTTTGGACATATTATCACGAAGGTCCAGTCACTGTAGAATATTATATTTGGTAAAGTAAAAGGTCGGTGTAAAAATGGATGACCCCCAATAAGATGAATTGGCACAGTGGTGGCAAAGATGTGCTTAGGCGTAGCAATGATTTTTGAGGCTGGCCCAGGTCAAGGCAGTGCTTCATTCTGTTGTACATAGAGTCACTATTCATCAGTACTGACTCGATGGCATCTAAGAACAACAACAACAACAAATATCTGATGCTTCTGTCATATTTTATTATTAAATATTCTGACACTGACAGTATCCCACTGCTAATCATAAAGTTTTCAGTGTCTAAATATTCTGCAGTAGTCTGTTTCTCCTACTGCCTAACCTGTGTTAGTCTCGAAGCTCATCTGAAACCCATTGTGGGTCACTCTGCTGTTACTTAAAATGTCGGTGATATAACTCCCTGAATCACAGTAACTACATAATCTCTCAAACTATCATATACTGATAGGGGACTGGTGGTGACCAATAAACAACATCTTGATAGATAGAGAAAAGATTGAAAGTTGTCAAAAACTTCATTTTGCTTGGATCCAAAATCAACTCTCCTGAAAGCAGAAGGCTAGAAATCAAATGACTGTATCCAGCAATTCAATTGCATAAGACTTCTCAAAGTGTCCAAGAGAAAATATACCAGTTTGAGGCCTAACATGAGTCTGACCCAAGCCATGGTATTTTAAATTGTCTCATATATATGTAAAATTTGGATCATAGAAGAGTCAATGCACTTGAAACACGGTGTTGGAAAAGAAAATTAAAATACCATTGACTTTCAGACAAACAAACAAGTCTGATTTGGAAGTACAACCAGAATTCCCTAAGTAGCCAGGATGGTGACACTTAGTCTCTTGTGTTTCAGATATGTAATCAGAAAGGGTCAATTCCTGGAGTATGACACCATGCTTGGACATTTTGGAGGGTGAGTGAAAAAGAGGAAAACCCCCAATCACATGGATTGACATCAAGGCAGTAGCAATGGACTTGAGCATAGAGAGCAATATTTTGTTGTGTTGTGCAAAGGATTACTATGAGTAAGAAACAACTTGATGGTACTTAACAGCAACAAAAAAATTTTGTTATAAATATATTCTTGCTATCAAGTTTGAAAAATGTTTGTTCTATTTATATATTTCTAGTCCAAATTTTTATTTGGAAAACAATCCAGGGAAATAATAGATCAATTCTAAATATGAGAGAAAAAAAACAAAAGTTAGTTAACTTGATCATATTGTATTTCACAGCCTTCCTTATTGACTGTTGTTTCACATGAATACTCTTCTTATAATTGACTAAATTACAGCTAATTTGCAATTTCTTTGAATGATTTATTAAAGAATATTAATGAACATTGTGAAAAGATATACAGCTCCCAGTATATTTTTAAAGTCTAATACATCACAATATTTTTCAACTTTACTTAGAAATATCACAAAATACAATCTTTGATTACAATAATTTGAGTATCGTGGTATAAATATGAAAATATCTAACTGAAACAGCTTCCATCCATTTTAGTTTGTATATTGGTGGTAATGTGAAGTGGAGTTGGTTCTGATTCATTGCAACTCTGTATAGGGTTTTGGAGGCTGTAAATCTTTACGGGAGCAGAAATCCTTATATTTCTCCCATGGAACAGCTGATAGTTTAGAACTGATGATTCTGAGGTTCGCAGCCCAATTCGTAACCACTACGCTACCAGAGCTCCCTAGTTTGTATATTAGGAATATTTATTCTTAATTCTATGTTTCATCAAACAGGCGACTTACTGTCTTTCCCTCATCAATTGTCCTATATATTTAACACAGTGCTTTTTGGTACAATTCATTTTTAGTAAACATGTAGTTTATTGATTTAGAAAAATGTACTTTTTCAATATTTTTAATTTATGTATGATATATATACACATATATATATACACACATATATATATACACACACATATATATATACACACACACACACACACACACACACACATATATATATATATATATATATTGTTGTTGTTGTTGTTAAGTGCCATTGAGTCGGGTCCGACC
>NW_006409170.1:67819-69013 GCF_000296735.1 Chrysochloris asiatica
CAGTGTATTAATTTAATATATATACCTGAATATTAATATGAAAGCAATTTGCCATTAACTGCCAGTGGCCTCATTTGTTACACTCGGCCCTAGCGGGCCTCAAACCTCTGATTAGTCTTACATGGTCTGCAACACATCTCATTGGAGGTCTCCCTCTTTTTCACTGACCCTCCACTTTACCTTTTCCAGGGACTGTTCCCTCCTAATAATATGGCCAAAGTTTTATTAATATACTATATGTGTTATTTGTCTTGATTTGGCTCTCTAGGATAAGCATTGAACTGCTAACGGTAAGGTTGGCAGTTCAAACCTACAAACTGCTCTCAGAAACCCTGCAAAATGTTGCTATAATTCAAAACTCAACCATAATTCTGGTATTTTACACATATATATGGAGAGAAAAGTATAATGTATACGTTATATCAATTATTTAAACATGAAAAATCAAGTACAAAGATATTCTGTTGGTGACTAGAGACTGTACAATATGAAGATCTGAGAGAATACTGAATGTTCTGTAAACTTAGTTAGGTTTTCATTGTTGCAAGGAAGACTCATTAACAACCTGCAATATGCAGACAACACAGCCATGCTTGCTGAAAGTTAAAAGGACTTAAAGTATTTACTGATGAAGATCAAAGACCATAGCCTTCCTTATGGATTGCATCTCAATGTAAAGTAAACAAAAATCTTCACCACTGGATCAACAACCAACCTTCTTATCAATGGAGAAAAGATTGAAGTTGTGAAAGACTTCATTTTTCTTGGATCCATTATCAACACTCATGGAAACAGCAGAAAAGAAATCAAAAGGCATATTGCATTAGACACATCTGTTGCACAAGACCTTTTTAAAGCGTTGAAGAGCAAAGATGATAGCCTGAGGACTATGGGACGCCTGACACAAACCAAGTATTTTTTATAACCTCATGTGCATGCTAAAATTGGACAGTGAATAAGGAATATCATAGAAGAATTGATGCATTTAAGTTATAATGTTGGAGGAGAATATTGAAAGTATTATGGGCAGCCAAAAGAACAAATAAATTTATGTTGGAAGAAGTACAGCCAGAGTACTCCTTGTAAACCAGTGTGGTCAGATGTCATCTCTCATATTTCGGACATATTGTCAGGAGAGATCAGTCACTGGAGAGGGGTATCATGCTTGGTAAGATGGAAAGTCGGAGATAAAAA
>NW_006409170.1:69572-72585 GCF_000296735.1 Chrysochloris asiatica
GTACCATCAAGTCAGTTCCGACCTATAGCAAGTGTTTCTAAAGAGTGGCTTGTGAGCTTGATCTGTCAACCTTGCAGTTCAAACCAATTTTGCAGTCCAATGCACACCAGGACTCCTAAAATCATTTACATTACTCTCATTTATTCTACAAGTCTAATTTAGTGAGGCTAGATTTTATGAAGAATACTTGTGATTCTGAGAAGTTTCCTTCACACTAAACAAAAGGGATTACCTTGATTAAATGGGGATTTTTGAATGTTGATTGATAATTATGTACCACCCTACCCTTCATTAAAATTCAAGAACAATTGACTGTTTTTGATACAGAAATAAAGATGTGGTTGTACAGTCAGCTCTGATTTTTACTAATATTTTTGTTGTTGTTAAGTGCCGTTAAGTCGGTTCTGACCCATAGTGACCCTGCACAGGGTTTCCAAGGAGCAGCTGGTGAGCTTGAGCAGCCAACTTTGTAGTTCAAACGACTTTGCAGTCTGGCATATTAACCCACAATGCCACACGAGGACTCCTGATATTAGTATTTAGAAAATACAGGAGGTAATGATCAGTGAAAGAATTGTGAAATGTAGGCAATGTGGGAATGAAGTATGAGGTTTCCAAATTAACCACATGAAACTGGCTAAATTATCTGAGAGGTTCTACAACATGAGAACAATTAAAATTTATGAACTATCTCTGATTCTTTTAAATATTTTGTAGTTCTTAAGTGCCGTTGAGTCAGTTTTGACCCATAGCGACCCTGTACAGGGTTTCAGAGGGTGTAAATCTTTACGGGAGTAGAAAGCCTCATCTTTCTCCTGCGGAGCGGCTGGTAGTTTCGAACCGCTGACCTTAAGTTTCACAGCCCGATTCATAACCACTACGCTACCAGAGCTCCTTTTAAATATATGTTATTGCTAAAAGTGCTGTCTAGTTGGTTCTCAGTCTTAGTGACCCTATATAGGGTTTTTGAAGAGTGGCTGGTGAGTTTGAACCTCTGACCTTGCAGTTCAAAGCAACCTTGCAATGCAGCACATTAACCCACAGCACCACACCAGAACCCCCATATAGAGTTCAGGTGTGGACCTGTGAGTTAATGTGCTGGACTGCAAGGTCACTTTGAATTGCAAGGTACAAACTTACTTGCCACTCCCCAAAACCCTATACAGGGTTGCTACAAGTGGGAACCCATGCAATGGCACTTAACAACAACATCTATTGGTTTTTTTAATTTATTTATATTATTTATATAAGATATCTGATAGCAAAGTAGGTTATGAATTGGAATGCAAACCACAAGATTGGCAGTTTGAATCTACCAGCTGCTCCATGGCAGAAAGATAAGGCTTTCTGTTCCAGTAATGATTTAAAGCTTCAGAAAACATAGAGAGGGTCACTAGGAGTTAAAATCACTCCATTGTACACTATCAACATCACCATTATTTATATGTATAGTATTATTCTCCTGGAATCCTTGTGTGATACTGTAGGGTAAGTACTGAACTCTTAACTTCAAGGTTAGTGGTTCAAACTCACCAGTCACTCATTGGAAACTCTATACATGATTACAAGAAGTTGGAACTGAATTCACGCTACTGAACACAACAATAAAACACCAATAGATTGTAAAAGTTTAACATATTTTTTGGTAAAGCAAATTGCTCAGTGTTGGTGGAAATGGTAATATTTTAAAATATATAACTGTAGGAGTCAAAAGCAACATTTTAGTGGAATGATTTATTTGAACTATCTTGTTCTGCAATAAGCTTGTAATCTAAAACTTATAACATTATTTAAATAAATTACACTGAAATAATCTTTGATTAATGCATCTTGTGTTAAATATTCAAGCATGAAAGCATGGAATCTGTCGGCCTACTAACATAAAAAAACAAACAAACCCATTGTCATCAATTCTAATCTGACTCATAATGACACTCCAGAACAGAGTAGAACTGCCAATAGTATTTCCAATGCTGTGATCTTTACAGAAGCAGATTACCACATCTTTCTCCCAAGTTGTGTTTAAGGGATGTTGATCCTTAGTGACTCTGTATTAGGTTTCTGAAGAGGGGCTGCTGAGCTGGAACTACTGACCATGAGGTTCAAACCAACAATGCAGTCTAGCGCATTAATCCACAATGCCATATCAGGACTTCAACATAACAACTGGTAAATTTGAATTGTTACCCTTTTGGTTATCAGACAAACCTTTAATTATTGTGCTGCTAAAGTTGTTTCGTTGATCTAGAGTCTCTTCTGAATGAGCCTTAGCCAAATTCCTTACTGACCCTGATGAAAGAGAATACAAGAGACCTGCCTTTAAGAAGGTAATAGGAGCAGAGTTTTTGGATTGAATAGTTATTGTTGTTATGTTTCTTCAAGTTAGTTCCAACCAATATAGTTATGCTATATAGTGTTTCTAAGGATCAGCTGGTGGGTTTGAACTGCCAACTTTGTTGTTAACAGTCCATTGTTTATCCAACTATGTGTATGGTTATGTGCCATGGAGTCAGAACCGACTCATAACAACCCTGTACAGGGTCGCTATGAGTCAGAACTGACTCCATGGCACATCATAACAACAACAACAAGGTCATAATGGTTTAGAGTGGAGCTTACATCCAATGACTTGTTTCCTTTTAAGAAGGTCATATGAAGACAAAGGCACTCACAGGAAAGAAAACCATGTGATGAAACAAGCAGAGAAACAGAGGATACAATTACAGTCTAAGAATTCTAAGGATTACTGGAAAATACCAGAAGTGAGCAAGAGGCAGGGGATAATTTTTTTCTTTGAATTATTTGATGGAGTATGATCTTATTGAAACATTTATTTTGGACTTCTAGCTTCCAAAACTGTAAGAGAATAAAATTTGTCTATTTTTTTAGAGGTTTTCTACTCCCATAAAGGTTTACATCCTCAGAAATCCTTTACAGGGTTGCTTGGAGTTGGGACCGACACCAAGGCACATAACCAACCAATAAACCAAGTTTGTTTTTAAAGTTTTTAAGG
>NW_006409170.1:74355-84525 GCF_000296735.1 Chrysochloris asiatica
GTTCTATGTCAATGTATGATTGTAGCTCTTTCTGTGTTACCTTCAGCAAAACTTTACTCACGTGAGATATAAAAGAGATTGTCCAATGATTTCCTCATTCTGTTGGGTCACCTCTCTTTGGAAAGGGCACAAATATGGATCTCTTCCAATCAGTCAGCCAGATAGTTGTCTTCCAAATTTCTTGTCATAGATAAGTGAGTGCCTTCTGTGCCTCTTCACTTTCTTGAAAGATGTCCATTTTTATTCCATCAATTCCTGGTGCCTTATTCTTTGCTAATTCCTTCAGTGCTCCTTGGACTTCCTCCCTAAGTATAATTGGCTCTTGATCATATGGCACCTCTTGAAATAGTTGAACATTAACCATTTCCTTTTGGTACCGTGACTCTGTGTATGCCTTCCATCTCCTCTTGATGCTTTCTGCATCATTCAATAATTTGCCCAGAGAATCTTTCAATAATGAAAGTTGAGGCTTGAATTTTTTCTTTAGTTCCCCCAGCTTGAGAAATGCTGAGCGTGTTTGCCGCTAGAATCCTTCAATATTGCAAGTAAATGCCTGTATCTTTCCTAAGATTGATGAATACTCTCAGCTTGATGAATACTAAGTGTTCTTAATCTTTTTTTTTTTTTTTTTCTAACTCCAGTTCTTTGCACATTGTATTTTGTATTATAATACTTGTCTGTCTTCTTGAGTAGTCCTTTGAAATTTTCTATTCTTTTACTTCCTCATTGTTTCCATTAGTTTTAACTTCTCTGCACTCAAAATCAACTTTAAGAATCTCTTTTGCCATCTATATTATTTGTCAGTCCATGACAGTTTTAACATTCTTCCCCAACACAATCACTCAAATACATCAATATCATAAAAAATAATAAAATAAACCAATCTGATATTCTTTCCTACATATTCAAATTAATAATTAATAAAGCAATTGTGGAAACTCAAACTGAAAGATCTTACAAGTAGTCACAGAAACCAAAAGTTCTGAGAACACAAAGTTATAAAGAGACAGAAGTTATAAACTACTCCTAGACACTGGGGGCTAAGAATAGGGTTGTAACAAACAAAAATGAAATACATGGTTCAAGGAATAGTTATGACATGTTAATGGTTGATACTCATGTGAAAAACCTCTAACCTGATACTCCTGCTGCTGTTGCTGTTAATTGTCATTAATCAGTTCTAACTCTTAGCCTATATAGTATGTCTGAGGGTTATAAATCGTTATGAAACAGAAAGCCTCCTTTTTCTACCTCAGAGCAATTAGTGGGCTCAAACCATTGACCTTGAGGTTAGCAATCCAGTGCTTATCCAACAAAGTCACAGCACTCTGATACTCTTGCTACTACTCTTAAAATTTAGGTGTTTGGGTTTTCCTTTAAAATACATTGGAAATGCTTTTCCTCACAAGGAGATGAACTTTATTTCAAAATTTAAGTGACAAGGTATAGTTTTCTTTGGGTTGCAAGATGATTTTCATATAATAATGTAGTAGATACTAAAAGTCCCTTTATTCTATAAAAATGTATCCATATAAACTATTTCTTTTAGTTTATTTCAATGCAAACAAATCCAAGATGCAAATTTTCTTTTTATAATGGAGTTGACAATGAGAATACTTATAACTCTATTTTGGAGAGGAAGTAACTATTGGCTGAAGTTCAAATCATGAAAAGACACATTTAGTAAAATACTGCAAAGTATTAACTTTCAGTCATTTCACTTGATAGAAGGCACCGTGTCAAAGAGAATATTTCTACTTACTGTGAGGCTTTGAACTGCTTTGCATTACTTCCTTCTAGGAAAACATATAAGTTTACAGTTAAGAGTTTCTTATTTATATTTAATGTATTAACATATGTATATAATTAGGACAAAGTGTAAAGATTAAAAAACTGTGAGAGTCAGACAGAGTTTATGTATTGGGAAGTAATAGAAAGTACTAAGATGTGTCATTTGAACAATAACTGCAATGTTTGTGCTACTTTTAATATTTTGCATTAAACGTTTTCTTCAGTATACTTCTTATTTTTGTCACTGGACACACCATTCATAATTTTATAAAGTACATTAGATAAAGAAATGATAAAAAAAAAAAAAAAAAAAGATACTCTGCATGTAAATTATAACTATTGGTGGATATCTTCTTCTTTTGATCACAGGGAGTAAAGTATGAGTCCCTAATCATTAGTTTGTTTATCACTGAGTCAGTTCTGATTCACACTGACTCCATTTAGGGTTCTGAGGAGCGACTAATAGGTTAGATCCTTAGAGTTGGTAGGCCAGTGCTTATCCTACAAAGACACACCAGAAAGATTAAAATAAATGAAACATTTGGCACAATGTATAATTTTTAGTAAAAAATCTAGAAAAGAGTTTAAATAGATAAAGTATAGCACTTATAATCTGAATCATATTTCTAAAAGACTGTATCAATGAATAAGTTACAGGAAAGATTTCTATTTTCCTTTTTGATTGATTTTACACTTCTATTGGTCAAATAAATCTTAAAATTATTGATTACCAAGTAGCATAGTGAATTGGTCTCCTATAGCACAGATCTAACTAGCATGTTTGTTTTATCATTAATCTTGTTGGTCATTATATCACTTACTGTTCATTATATTAAGAGATAAATTGCACAAATTCTTAATATTGTTAGTTCAGCTTCGCTGCCTTCTTTAGTGACATTAATTCTACAGAGCAGTTGGGTAAAATCAATGTCTTATGAACCATTTATATTAAATTATGCTTGTTATATGATTGAATCAACACTACATAGAGTTTTCTCAAGTTAATTGATCAATTTCTACAAAACAAATTAATATGATACATCAAACTTACAGAATTGTTGTCCAGAAAGAACATAATAAATATCAATGATGAAAGAAATCCAGTATTCCTTATGGAATAAATGAAATACTCAGCTCTAATCAAATAGCTAGCTAAAAGTAGAAGCAGACAGATTAAAAATGTAAATTTAAAGGGAACTATTCCTACTTTTCTACAAATATATAAATACTTATGCATATATGTATAAGTGCATATACATGTATGTATAAATATATACATATATGTATAAGTATATATGGTTGTGCTGATGGTGGTTGTTTACTCTCAAGTCAGTTCATAATTTGAAATATCTTCAGTGTTGTTTTAACAGTCTTTTTTAACATCTGTCTTAACATCTCATCAGTAAGAAAAAAAAAAAAGAAATTTGAAAAACCAGTTGAGAAATTATTCTATTATTCAAATGGCTACAGTAGTAGCTTAAAGTAGAATCTCAAAATGTCCTATGAACCTCCTTCCATGATTTAGAAAATTAACTTAATTTTAATAGTTAAAACACATTCCTTTCATGAGGACAGGATGCCAAATGTATCCAATTGTGCTGAATGTTGCTATATTTTATAATCATTAAAGAATATTCATTATGGTTCCATAATAGAATACAGCTTATTGTCAAGTACCCTTGAGTTGGTTCTGACTTTTTGTAACCCTATGTACAACAGAACGAAACACTGCTCAATACTGTGCCATCCTCACAACTGTTTTCTTTGAACTCATTGCTCCTCTTGTGAACTTGTTTTAATTTTCTTCAACTTCAGGCTGTATTTGCATGTAGTCTGTTCCACAGTTAGTCCCTGGCTTTATTTTAGCTGTAGATATTGAGTTTTCTCACCATCTTTTCCCCCAGAAATAATACATTTGATTCCTATGTATTCCATCAGTTGAGGTCCGTGTGTATTGTTGTCTTTTATGATGTTTAAAAAAAGGTGTTTGCAAATAATAGGTCACACATTTTGTAGAATCCTATCATTCAATCTCTAGAATCATTTCCATAGTCAAGGCTATATTTTCCAAGTACTGATCCTTCCTCTTTGTTTCCAAATTTTGGCATTCTGATCACCAGTAATTATTAGTGCATCTTGATTGCATGTTATATCAATTTCAGACTGAAGAAGTTCTCAGAATTCTTCAGTTTCATCATCACTGACTTTATAGGTGGGTGCATAAATTTGAATATAGTGGTATTAACTGGTCTTCCTTGTAGGTGTATGGATATTATCCTATCACAAACAGAATTCTACTTCAAGATTTATCTTGAAATATCCTTGACAATGTATAAGACTCCACTTTTCTTCAATTTGTTGTTCCTGGAATAGTAAACCACAAGATTGTCTGATTCAAAATGACCATTTTTTGCTCACTAATTTCATTTCTATAGAATAAATGCTGGACCATAAGTTTGGTTAGAGCTGCAACGTTGGAGGTTCAAACTCACCAAATGCTCCGTGGAAACCCTATATAGAATCATTATGAGTTGAAATTGACTCAATGGCAATTAACATCAACAACATCTTCATTTCAGTTCATTAGTGTCTGGGATATCAATCTTCATGTATTTCATTTCATTTTTGACAACTTCCAATTTTCCTAGGTTCATACTTCGTATAATTTGTATTCTGAGGATTAAAAGATGTTTGCCAGTGTGCCTTCTCATTTTGAACTATGCCCCCAAATCAAATGAAGGTCTCAGAAGTTTACACCATTCACATCATTATGGACTACTCTATTTTGAAGAGGCAGCTCTTTCCCAGTAGTATTTTGAGTGACTTCCAACTTTAGTGGCCCCTCTTCTTGACTATATCTGACAGTGTTCTGCAACTATTCATAAGGTTTTCATTTGCTAAACATTCAGAAAGAGCTTTACTTTCCGTATCCCTAGTCTGTCTTAGTCTGAAAGCTCCTTTCCACCATGGATGACTCTGCTGTAATAACCATATTAGTGGTATACCTTTCAATATCACAGCAATACACAAGGAACCACAGTACCACAAATTGACAGATAAATACTGGCCATCCACTTGTGTATTACCGTTATTGTAGGTTAGTGTTCATAGCAATCTTTTTCGTTTTACTCTTGCGCACCTCCCAATGTCTTTCCCAGCTGCCATCATTTCCAAATTATGCTTTCTTTAAGGTTGATTTAGAACTTCTGTTAAGTTATATTTCCAAAGGATACTAATTTAAATTAATTAAAGTAACACTCATACAAGAAAATATTCTGAAATTTGTGTTTTAAAAATTAAAAAAAAAAAAAAATTCACAATGATGGCATCACAGCCTATATATTATTAGTTATTAATCTCAGTAAAAATTAAATATGCATGAACTTTATAATTTTATTTCACATGTTAAAATTGTAATTAACTAGGTCATATATTTAAAGAGTTTGGGAATAGAATTTTTAAATTTAACAATCAATATAAAAATTCAATTTTCATTACATGCATATTGAAGGGTAAATGCAATGTGTAATAAAAGGTATGGTGCCCTAGTGGCACAACGATGAAAAAATTGGCTGTTAATCAAAAGGTTGGTGGTTCACATCCACTCAATTATTCCATAGGAGAAAGACGGTAATATGCTCTATTGAAAACCACAGGCTTGAAAAGTTTGTGAGGCTGTTGTACTCTGTTACATGGGGTTGCTATGTGGCAAAATTTACTTGATGACATCTAACTCTAAAGAAATATAACATATATTTATTTTTTAAATTGAGGAAAATACTCTATGCATCAGTAAAAATAGTAACAGATAATATAAGATGCAAGTGAAAAGCTGTCACTATTATAAAAACATTATTATTAGGACATAAAGATTTTTAATAAAATATTGATATTCCTATTTTTATTGTAATATGTTGGCATGAAGTTTCATAGATGTGCCATTATATTTTACTTTCACAATGCAGGTGGTCATTGTATCTGATCCATAAACACTGTAAAATTGAATAAATTAAGGTACTAAGACCTCAAAAACTATATTTTATCTTTAAAATATTTTTAACATTACAACTCATTTTAATTATTTTTCTCTTAAAATGGTGTGTTTGAATCTGAAGCAAAAATAAATTACATAACAAAGAGGGTTCTTATGTATTTTATGACATAAAAATTCTAGTTATTGAGAAAAAATATTACATGAATTATTTCCTTAGCATTTATCTGGATATTTATTCCATAGACAATATGACTGAGAAAAACTTCTCATGTTAGTTGACATATAATGTAATGTTTTGTTTCATACTATAGATTGCAAAAACTGGAAAAAAGTGGAACATATACTATTTTAGTTTATCTATTTTCCATATAATGAGAAATTTAAGAATGGGGAGATTGGGACTCATTTAGTAATTCCACTATTCCATCAGGGACTAAGGATCATTCAAAGCTTTATTTATTAATAGTTTTCATATCTCACTCAATAGTTCCAAGATAGTCTTCCATCTTTCTGGTTATTTTTTCAGTTTTCCAGAGAGGAAGAAGAAAGGAAGGGGCAAAATGTCAAATATCATGATTCTGACATCTTTACCTCCAATAAGCATCTTTTTTGTTGTTGTTAAGTGCCATTTAATGGGTTCTGACCCATAGCAACCCTACATAGAGTTTCTGAGGAGCTGCTGGTGAGCTTCGAACTGTTTACCCTGCTTCTCAAACCGACTTTACAGTCCAGCTCATTAACCCTTAAGTTTAGAATCCTAAACTCTGGAATAAAGCACTGGACCACAAAGTCAGTTTGAACTACAAGGTTTAAACACACCAGTTGCTCCTTGGAAATGCTATAAAGGGTCACTACTAATTGGAACCAACTCAATGGAGCTTAACTAGAACCAAAACAAAGATTTTATGGAAGATATATTCAGCAACTTCCATTTGTATCTAATTGGCTAGAACTGTTACATAGCTGGTCCAATTTACAAGGCCCGTTTACATACCCACTACATGTCTGTCATTTTATTGTACTATAATGGCTTACATGTTGCTGTGATTCTGAAAGCATCGTTAGAACAAATGGACTACTTCCTAATATTAAGTCACTGAAAACCTTATGAATAGTACAGAAATACTGTCATCACCAGAATATTTAATACTGAAACACATGTAGATGATACAACCTTGCTTGCTGAAAGTGAAGAGGACATAAATATTTACTTATGAAGATCAGAAACCACAGCCTTCACTATGGATTGCATCTCATTGTAAAGAAAACAAAAACACTCACCACTGAACCAATAAAAAAAGTCACGATAAATGGCAAAAAACAAAACAAAACAAAACAAAAAAACTGAAGTTGCCAAAGACTTAATTTTCATGGAACCAGTAGTCAAGATATCAAATGATGTATTGCATTAGGCAAAGCTGTTGCACAATACCTCTTTAGAGTGTTGAAGAGCAAAGATACCAATGTGAGGACTAAGGTACACCTGAATCAAGCCATCAACCAAATAAAGCAACAAATATATTCTGAAATATACACTTTAATGTATTTACATTTCTTGGCTGCCTTCTTTTCCAAGTCAGCAAAGGTTTTTTAGAAGTCAGACTCATGTAACACTTTGATCTTCTTCCCTGTTTAGTTTTATAAGCCACCTGATTTAGATCTTCTCTTTTCCTTTAGCACACCATGCAAATCTTCTTTTTGGAGATTTTCCTAGAGCAATTCTTACTGCTTGGTCCAGGTTCAAGGATTATTCTAATTACCATCCTCCACATGAAGTTAACTTGAATGCTCCAGTCTTTGAGCCAAATTCCCTTAGACTTCATCAAGCATTTTCCACTCTAATCTCTCATTTTCCATGTAATTTGCTACTTTATAATATGTTTTAACTTTGTTTGTCCTTTTTACCAACTAAATCATACACACTTTAGATACTGATATAATTTGTTATATCTCTAGAAATAATGCACTTTATTCATGTTTATTTTTCCTGATGATTTTATAAAGAACAATTTCAGCAAAAATCAAAGCTATGAACTCTCTGCTAAAGATAAGTATAATTTTTTAAGATAGATAGTATTTCAATTTTAAGTGAGAGATAAAGGAAACAAAAATAATAAAAATAATTGACATTTAAAATCAACATAGCTTCAAAGATGGTTTGCATGAGAAAAACAGAACATCAATACATTATCTCTAGGCATTCATGTAAACAAGGATTTCTTCACATACCCTGTCTCAAAACAAATGAAATGAGACTTAGAATCCAAAAGAAATACCATGCTTCATATCTGCTTAGTTTGATTTATTTGAAAGATGCTCTGTGAGACTATTTTGCTGTGGGCAGATAAGGCAGTGATTCTTCTTCACATGGGAGACCAGTAGGCTGAACTTTGCTTTGGCATAATATATAAAACAGGAAACTCATTGTCTGTGTAAATTCACATTTATATAATTTTTCCCCAGATGGAGTGAATCAGCTGAGACTAACAGGCAATTTTGCTACAACCCCAGAAACTTACTGATTTTGTCCAATTTAATGTGAACACAGAAGTGTCCCGGGTTGGGAGAATGTAGCTGCAGCAAAAAAAAAGAAAAATTATTAATAAAAATGCCCACTCAAATAGTCAAAAAAGAAAGAAATATATAGATTGCCATTGTTATACAATACTTTAATACCCCCTCCCATTATTTGAGATAGGTCATTCACAAAAATAAGAAGCAATGACAAGTTGGCTTTCCTTAAAATATCATTGCTAATTGTTGAGAATTTTTGTTCACAAAATTGTTCATTTGAGTTACTTGTAAGATTAATTGAAGGTATTAACAGACCTGCAGTCATGTGTAGTTTATGAAGTTTTATTTGGGAAATCATACATTCCTCTCTGCATATGGGATAATTATGAAAATAACTTGGTGTACAAAGAGAAAGGCAAGTCTTCATCTTTCTTTTCTTCCACTTTCATTTTGGTGTTGAGAAGGAGATTTAGGCAATGCTAGGCAACTTGTCAGGTAATATCTTTCTATATGACTCTTTTGATATCTAGAGAGTTTAGTTTAAGCTATTAAAAACATAATGATTTTCTTTTAATTGATTGTTTTCCTTCAAACATATATTGTTAATTAACTTATCTTCCACTGGTGAACCACATCTGTTACGTTCTTTGTATTTTTCTTTTCTTTTTTCTTTTTATTTTTACTGAATCATTCGCTTGCCTCTTTAAAAAAGATGTAAGCAATATGTAAACATGAAAGCAAGTCAAAGAATATTGCTACTAAGTTTCTGGTTCACATATTCCCAAGTTTACTCAAAACAATATACGTTTACACGTGTTTTTGTGATCTGCAGATGATGACAGAAAATTTCTTTGAATCTTACTAGACTGCCTTCAAAAACAAAAATAAAAAGGACCAATCAAAACAGTGATTTTCCAGTATTCTGATGGGCCAACTAAATTAAAAGCATGAGAAGTCAGCTCAGGTTATGGAAACTGTTTGAGGGACCACAAAGGGGCAATCTTGATCAAATTTTTGAAGGATATAGGATTATCATGAGACTTACTATCAAAATGTCTTAAGAAAATTAATAATGTATTTGTGAGAAAAATGTGGGAAAGTTGTGGGGAAGATTTTGTTTCCCTTACTGACTAAGATTAAAAAACCACAGCCTTCAATATGCCTTGCATCTCAATGTAAAGAAAACAAAAATCCTCACCACAGGACCAATAAATAGCATCATGATAAATGAAAACAATATTTAATTTGTCAAAGATTTCATTTTGCTTGCATCTACCATCAACACTCATGGAAGCAGCAGACAAATAAATCAAACAATATATTGCATTAGGAAAATCTGCTGCACAATATCTCTTTAAAATGTTCAAGCTCAAAGATGCAAATTTAAAGACTTAAAGTGCAACTGACACAAGCCATAATATTTTCAGTAGTCTCATATTCATTTGAATGTTGGACAATGAATATGGAAGACCACAGTTGAATTTATGTGTTTTAGTTATGGTGTTGGAGAAGAATATTAAAGGTATCACACACTTCTAGAAGAACAAATACATCTGTGTTAGAAGCAGTACAATTTGCATGTTCCTTAGATGTCAAGATGTCTAGATTTTGTGTCTCCTGTTTCAGACATTTTATTAGGAAGGACCAGTCTCTGGAGAAAGACATCAGGCTTAGTAAAGTGAAGAGTCAGCAAAAAAGATTATTTTCCAGTTTGGGGGCAGGGAAAGCAGAAAAAGACAGTGAAAACTCCTCTGTCCAAACCCAAAAAAAGGCAGAGAGAGAGTGGTCCACAGAAAAACCGCAGAGCTTTGGATCTTGTTTTAAGGTTCTGAGAGCCAGTTTTCCGAGCTCACCTGAGAAGGAATCTGTCT
>NW_006409170.1:84680-85908 GCF_000296735.1 Chrysochloris asiatica
GTGTCTGGAGGGAGAGGTGTGACCAATTTTTCATCTTTCTCTTTTCATTTTTCATGTATCTCTCCTCATCCCCGTGATCACACCCTCACTGCACAGTCCAGATGCCTTCAGGTGGAAGGGAGCACACTCACAAAAGAATTGAGCATTGCACCCATAGTTTTCCAACAGCACAGAGAGGAAACCCTCAGGCTGCTTCTTATGACGTTCTGACCATAGAAACCAGCCCCAAAGCTGACCAAGGTGGGACCCTTTATCCCTGCCTGCACAGCACAATCCAGTGGACAGTGTCAATCACAATTTTATTTTTGTTTTTGATTGGTGGTTTCTGTCTCTGCTTTTATATTGTTTTTGTCTTTGGTCCTTTTGGCCTCATTATTCTCCCAGGGGTTGGAGCTTTCAACCTCTACCTTACTCCAGAAAGACAGCAACTATGCTCATATAGCCAAGCTACAAGCATATCCTGTAATATCCCACCATCTGGACAAGAGCCAAAACCAGCTGCTAGGCATTACATGTGAAACAAGAAGCCTATCTCCAGATCATATCCACCAGAAGATGCTCAGAAAGTTTAATAACAAAGCAACATACATCCATTTAAGCATTAAAAATTCATGCAACTGCTGAACATGTCCCCCCCCCAAAAAAAAAAAAAATTAAAGATTTCAACACATATCCCAAACCAGAAAAAAGTAACTGAGACAAATGATCTGGAAGCATACACAGAATTTCCAGTAGTAGAGTAAGCTCTGGATGTGCCTGAGAAGGAATTCAGAAGAATAATATGGAAACAAATTCAAATGCTACAAAAAGGGGTGGAGGAAAATAAGGAAGAAATCAGGAAAGTGCTACAGGAGCCATCAAACAAGATAGATACAGCAATTGAAGCAATCCCAAACCAGCAAAAACAAGTCCAGATGATTAATAATAAAATATCAGAAACAGATAATACACTGAAAGGGCAAAGGAGTAGAATTGGAGAGATGGAAGCCAGAACCAGAGAGCTGGAAAACAAATCTCTCAAAACTGCTAAGATAGAAGAGCAAGCAGAAAAAAAAAAAAGGATTAAAAAATCTGAAGAGAGTATAAGATTCATGTTGGATAACATGAAGAGGAATAGCTTAAGAATTATGGGCATTCCAAAACAGGAAGAATCACAGAAGTTCACAAAAGAGATAGTTGAGCTTCTGGAAGAAAATGTCCCTAACATCTTGAAGGATGAGAAGATAAA
>NW_006409170.1:102331-103497 GCF_000296735.1 Chrysochloris asiatica
CACACCGGCGAGTGCCTCTGTCCCCTGCAGACCTTGGAATGCAGAGCTAGAGCAACCCTACTTAGAAGGCTACAATCCAGAGAAAAGGAAGCATAAACTAACAAAGCCGAACAAATAGAGAGGGATATCGGCACGGATATCAGAAAATTCAGGGTACCCACGATACAGAGAGACTGAGAGAGGCATTTTTTTTACATCATCAGGTACAGACAATACTTCTCTACTGCCACTAACTCCAGCCCTCTACTGCCCCGGCATAGACCAGCCCTCTGCCAAGCCACCGAGGCTCAGGAATGCCCAAGGCACAGGCCCGCCCACTGAGGCCAAGGCCCTCCCAAGGTCCAGACACTCCCACTAAGGCCAAGGCCTGCCCACGGATTGGTCACAAAGGCCCAGGACCAACCAAGGCCAAAATCGCCTACCCGTGACCACCGTGTAGCCAGGTCGCTGAGGCCCAGGGCCCCTGAGACCCAACCTGCCCTCAACCGGGTCCCTGAGGAACAGGACCCCTGAGGCCCAATCCACCCAACCCTCTCGCTGAGGCCCAAGCCGCCCGATGCCCAGCTGCTGATACCCAGGCTCCCGGAGGCCCAAACCGCACGCGTGAGGCCCAAACCACCTGCCCGAGGCCCAACCCTCCTGCAGCCCGGTCACTGACGCCAAGGCCCCCAGAGGCCTAAACCACCTGCCCTAGGCTCAATCCACCAGCCCAAGGCCCAAACGGCCTGCCGCTGAGGCCCAGGCCCAACTGATGCCCAAAAAAAGTTACTCTGAGTTGAGCAATAAGGAGTGTGAAAAAGGAAGACCACAACCTGATCACACCTTCCTGGAGGTAATCAGAAAACATAAAAAAAAAATTACCAAAACACATAATTAATTACTAGGGCCACAGATAAACGTTAAACATGTCCAAGAAGCAAAAGCAGATGACCATATCGGCACATGTCCAGAAAAAAGATAAAATATGTGAGACAAATGAACCAGAAGTAGATCTTCTCTCTATGCTGGAAGGAGGGCAGGCCTTGGAGATACCTGAGAAAGAATTCAGAAAAATGATTATAAAATGTCTCAAAACACTTTACAATGGAGTTGAGAAAAATAAGGAAGAAGTCAGAAAAGCGCTACAGGAACAATCAAACAAGGTAGATACAGCATTGGTAACAATC
>NW_006409170.1:105327-106712 GCF_000296735.1 Chrysochloris asiatica
AACTGAATAACACCCTGCTGAAAAGCGACTGGGTAGAAGAAGAAATCAAACGTGAATTTGCAAAATTTCTCGAAATCAATGAGAATGAAAACACAACATACCAAAATCTTTGGGACATGGCGAAAGCTGTGCTGAGAGGACAATTTATTGCAATAAACGCATACATCCAAAAAGAAGAAAGAGCTAAAATTAACACATTAACACAGCATCTACAACAATTAGAAACAGACCAACAGAGGGAACCCACAGTCACATTTCCTCTTGTCATACTACCTAAGCCAGACTCAGTAGATATTTATGTTGTCCTTCTCTTTAACTCACGATGAATTTAGCTAATAACTCACGGAACTTTTATAGAGTCTACTTTGACTTAATATTACAAACAACCAGTAAAATTATTCAGAATTAGTAATGATATAAAAATGCTTTAATTGTCAACTCTAAATAGTGCAGATTATTGACTGTAGGAGGGTGAATAATTTGGGGGTAAATAATTCTGAGCTATTGCCAGTTATTATGTTTTTTTTAAAATTTCCTTTGCACTTCCACTCATTCATGTAACAAGTACATCCCACAATAAACTTTTTGAGATCCCATCACTATCATTGGGAGGTAGAAATATTATTAGATGTCGGATGAAGAAAATCAACTTGTAAAGACAATGTTTGCCTTCTAGACATCAAGTTACTCATATCTTAAAACAGGGAATGCATATTTAATATTTAATGATCACCAACTTCCCATCTAGGTATATAGTTCCACCACACAGTGCCAAGATTTGGCTTCTGGGAGATATATTGAATTAGGTTTCTTACTTCTGAGATTTTAATACCTTGCTTTACTTTTATTATTTAGTTGACTGTGTTCACTAAAACAGCAGTGTAGTTATTAAAATGACATCATACTCATGATGATAATGCACCTGTTTATGTTATTATCTTTTTGTGATGAAACAGTTGCTGTTACACCTACACTGCTGTCCCAACAGAAAATAAAGCTTGTATAACAACCAACAGTGTCATCTTGAAATCTCTCAGGCAAATTTGAAAGCAAGAAGCTGCAGAGATGACATTAAATGCATACTCATATTAGGCTACAGATTAATTTTTTTTCTTCTCTCTCTCCTCTCCCTTTTCTGTGATTATAGATTGCAATAGTAAGTCTAGTTTTGTTTTGTTGTTGTTTATTTATTTATTTTGCTGGTGCTGTTTTGCTGTTTTATGCTCCCCCTTCTAACTTTGGGAGACTTTTTATCTCCCTATATTACCCAAGAAGAGGCAGCCACTGCTGCCATACAGTCAAACTACAATCACATTCTATAAAACACCAAAACCCAGGCAAGAACCAATACCAATTGCCATATGCCAGAAAGGCAGACAACACCT
>NW_006409170.1:112027-123801 GCF_000296735.1 Chrysochloris asiatica
GTATTTACCCACAAGAAATATGAGCCATAACACAATTAGATATATGCACAACAGTGTTCATAGCAACACTATTTACAATAGCAAAAAGATGGAGCCAGCCAAAGTACCCATCGATTGAAGAATGGATAAACAAACTCTGGTACGTACACACAATGGAATAATTTGCTACCTTGAAGAATAACAAGGAAGCTGCAAGCCACCTCATAACATGAATGAAACTTTAGAACATTATTTTGAGTGAAATTAGTCATTCACTAAATGAGAAATACTGCATAGGACCACAACTATAAAAGACTAAGAAAAAGAACCCTTACTATAGTGGGGGGGGGGCAGTCTTTGCTGGTTGCTGGGATGTGGGAGGGGAGGAGAGGGGAGGGAGGGGAATGTGGAGCGCAGGGCAGGGAATAGACACAGGAGAGTTTGGGTGCTGGGGAGGGGGACAATATAAAAAAGGAGGAGGGGAATGGAAGAACAAAGTGGATGGGAGAACAATTAGGTTTGCATGGGCTAAGTGGAACAGAGGTAAAGAGTGATGCATCCACAAGCTTGGAACAACAGGGCTCTGGGATACAGAGACTGAGAAATTGTTGGAATGGGGAAAAGGGATGAAATAATGTTAATATGCTTGGTCATCTTTTGAATCTTGGTTTCCCTTGTATACCATTACAAAATAGACACTGGAAGGGGAGAAAAAGGAATAACCAGAAATATCACCATAGAATGCTTGTAAGTCCGTCTTTAGCCTATAACTGATTGGAATACCTAAAATGGGACTACAACGTGTCCAGTGAAGAAGGCTTCCTTCGGAACCTCTGCATTATATAAGACTATATGTGGAATACTGAACAGCATCCAGAAATCATCAGAGGTGGGAAATTTCCACTTGAAAGATGGGCATACCAGCCTGAAGCTGCTAGAAGAATAAAATATACTTCTTGAAAGAAAGACCAACAGGAAAAATACAAAACAATACAAGTAGACCAACTATTTACTAGAAGAATAAGTAAGTTGCTCACCCAGGAGACATCAAGGCAAGAGATTGAGTCCCCTCAGAGCAAACCCCCTTCCAAGACTAAGACTAATTGGGAATACATGCTCTAATTGGTGACCATGTTCATCACTGATAGGGGGAATTGAGGGGAAAACAGCAATGAAGTTGTGAGCTAAGTCCTACAATATTAAATAGACTCCTGTGAACCCGGGTGGAGACCTGGCTGGCCAGCAGTGTGGCAAGACCTGGGGACTCTTGGGCCCAGAGTCAGTGACAAAGCCACAGAGGACTAGAGTGAAAAGTGAAGCGTCCTGCTGATAAGACAAGAGGGCATATGAATAAGAACACACACACTTACAGATAATACCCGTTTGACCTGGCGTCAAGACTGGATGACCAGAGCTCAACTAGAAGAAGAAAGAAGAGGAACAAAAAAGTAATCTGATACAATTTGATGAACTTGACCCACACCTATGGATTCAGTAGCTCAAAACAAGGGGCAAATCTTTACAACGAGGATAATTCCCACCCCTTCCATACACAGAGTAGACAGGGTTGAGCAACTTGGACATTGGCTACCCATAGGGATGAGCAACTTGGACATTGGCAACCCAAAGTGGGAGGGCAGCAAAGGCAAGAAGTGACTTTCTTACAAGCTTTCAAGAGGGAACCTAGATCCAGAGGACATGGAGGAAGGCAGGATCTCCACTGAGTTGTATCCAATCTGTCTAGGTGGGGCTGATGAAAGGAGATACGGATAGGTCTCTTTTGATACAATAGTGAATAATTGTTATCAGACCTGATTGTGAGGGTTGGAAATGTAAAGGCAGACATTTTGTAGCAAGGAGAGGAATGATTGACTTTGCAGTGCATGAGTGGAGGTCCCTAGAACCATCACAGGAGAAGAGCGGAGAGCGGGACCCTACTGAGAGAAGCAGTGACGCCAGAGATGGAGGCAGAGATGTTGACGTGGAGAGATGGAGCAGTTGGGGACTCTAGACCCAGAGATGGAGAGGGGTTGTGTGCTGACAACCGGGGGGCTGGGGGGGGGCGGGGGCAGGCTTGCAGGGTATACACTTTGGTTGGTTGATGATGCATGCAGGGGATTGTAACCATGGCAATGAAACCATATACCATAGGATGAATGTAAAACTAATGTTCTACCATGTAAACTATTACATAATTCACAATAAAACATTTTTTTAAAAAAGGCTTGTGCATGATATTGCACTTTTATTTATATAGTATTGTAGTAATTCTCTGAATATATAGTCATATCAAAATAGCTTTATGTGTACAAAAGGAAAATATACTAGTGCATTAAGGCTAGTGATCAATTCAAGTCTCAACGACCTCTTCTGTTTTTATGTTTCTTTTGTTTGTTTGTTTGTTTTCAACAGAAATATGTTTTCAATAAAAAAATATGAAGGTAAAAGGTAGTAGAATGCACTGTCATTTCATCATAAGAAAATGTTTACTTTTGTTTTGAATCCTTCATAGGAACTTCTATATGATAGTCTATCAAAGAAAAAACAAAGTAGAAAGATTTCACCTGTATGAACAAATTAATTCTTAAAAAGTTACAAAGAAAATGCAACCAATAACTGTCAGTAAAGTTAATATGGATGATATGTACTTCGTTTTTTATGATACTTTAAATTTGTATACTTTAAATTGGCTGTAAATAATACTTCGAATCACAAATTTTCTGGTTGGTGAGTCTAAGTTTATTTAAACTATGAAAATAAGACCTTATCACCATGCTTTAAGAGGTTTCCATTGAGCTGTAGAAAAAGCACTGGGCTGATAACAATAAGGTCACTGGTTCAAAATTATGAGATGCTCCTTGGAAACCATATACAGAGTTGCTATGAATCAGAAATGACTCACTGTCACTTAACAAAAACAAGCTTTGTTAAAATCAATGACAAAATATTAGCAGCAGCAATAAATACTAAAATTAGCATGACATACATGCTTAATTTCAGCCAAGGTAGGATTTTATTTTATTTTTTTAATTATGATTTTGTTAGAAGTTGTAGCACTGACTTCAAATTCTATTTAGCAAAATGTATACCACATGTTCAAGCAAGTGATAGAGATGGGGCTTGATGGCAGAGTAGGCAGACAAGCTATACAGATTACCATCAGTGAAAGCCCAGAAAACTGGGCAAACAGATTCAGAGGACTCTCATGGAACTCTAAGCTTCAGATAAAGAGATAACTAAGTAGTTCAAGTGCTTACCAGAAGTAAGTTTGAAACAGGAGCAATAAAGAAGGTAACTCCTGATGTGGGATGACTGCTGGACACAGCAGCCATTGTGGTCAGGAGTGAATGGAGAAAGGAGCAGAAGAGCACAACCAGTGCAGAAAACAGACAGTGATTTGCAGAAACAGAGGCGCAGGTGTCTTTTTTTCTTTCTTGTAACATCTTTTCTTTGGTTCTATCTGCTGATCTCTGAGGGGAAACTTGCATGAGTGCACACCCCCAAAGAAAGTCCTGTGCTATGTGTACAAGGTTTTATGATGCACAGAACAATTTGCATTCTTCTGCACTACTGGGGGTGGGGGTGGGGTGGGGAAGAGGATTTGCATTGGATGTAGGAGGAGACAGAAGAAAGAAACTGATCCAGGAGTCTCTTCCAAAACAGATTTGGCCAAACCTGGGCTAGTTCTCACTAGGAGAGACAGATAAACAGATATAAAGGGGATAAAAGGAAGACTGGGTTAGATCACATTGGCACAACAAAAAACATTTTGGAATGTCTCTTTGATGGCAAGAGTCCATTGTTGTTGTTGTTGTTGTTAAGTGTTATTGAGTAGGTTCCAACTCATAGTGACCATGTATAAGATTTCCAAGAAAGTGACTAGTGAGTTGTAACCACCGACCTTGTGATTAAAACCAATTTTTCAGTCTATCACATTAACCTGTAGCACCACACCAGTACTCCATTGTTGTTGCTGTTAAGTGCCATCAAGTCAATTCCTACCCATAGAGACCCTGCATAGGATTTCCAAGGAGCAACTGGTGAGCTTGGCCACCGACCTTGCAGTTCAAATGACTTTTCAGTCTGACACTTTAGCCCACAGCGCCACACTAGGAAGGAGCTCTGGTAGCGTAATGGTTACAAATCAGGCTGTGAACTTTAATGTCACCAGTTCGAAACTACCAGCTGTTCCACGGGAGCAAGATGAGGCTTTCTGCTCCTGTAAAGACTCACAGCCTTGGAAACCAGGTATAGGGTTGCTATGAGTTGGAACTGACTCCACAGCACATAACTGCTACCACCAAAAGCTAAACAACACAACAATGATGAGTGGGCATGTGGGAAGGTCGGATGATACATACTAACCTCACTAGTCATTTGGGAGATTTGGGAGGACTCCGTTCAGTGGCTTTAAAAAATTATTCATGTTTTCCTGCAAATTTTCTTTTTCTTTTCATGTTTTCTGGGTTGCCTAGCTCCAAATATATATTGTTCCTGGGTTTTTATAACATTTGACATTGGTATTTAATATTGAATTTCAGCCTTTCTTATATTATGTGGGAGAGTTTCTTTTCACTCCTCACCTGACAAGAGACAGCAACTGCAACCATACAGTCCAGCTAAACGTGCATCCTGCAAAACCCACCAACAGGGCAATGGCCAAAATCAGTTGCTATACACCAGAGAAGCATCAACAATTAACATCTACTAAAAACAGATGAAGGGAACTGTAAAAGCAGTGAACAGACATGCCCATGTCCTGATCACACCCACCAGGAGGGAATTGGTGTCTGCTTAAGAATACACCATCATACACTCACCTAATTATTACAAATATAACAACAACACAATGCCTAAAAAGCAGCAGAGAATTTCTGCTCACATTCAGAAACAAGACAGAGTAGCTCAAGCAAATGACCAAGAAAAAGAGCTAGTAATGGGATTGGAGAGTAAAGAGTCTTTGGAATTGTTGGAAAGGGAATTTAGGAGAATATATTGAGGTGCATTCAGAAAATCCAAGGAAAATAATGAAGAAGTCATAAAACCACTGCAGGAACAATCAAGCAAAATAGATACAGCATTGGAGTCAATAAAAAATTGCAAAAAGAGGTCCAGATGATTAATGCCAACATCTCTGTCAATGGAGAGAAAATGAAAGCATTCTCTTTGAGAACAGACACCAGACAAAGGTGTCCTTTGTCTCCTATTCAATACTGTGTTGGAAATCTTAGCCAAAGCTATAAGGCAAGTAGTCAAAACAACCAGGTATTGGTACATTAATATATAGATTAATGGAAAGAATTGAGACTCCATAAGTGAATCCATCCACATACAATCAAATGATCTTTGACAAAGAGCCAAAGTATGTTAAATGAGGAAGAGAGCAAATGATGCTGACAAAACTGGAAATTAATTTTCAAAAGAGTGAAACAAGACCCATATTTCCCACCATATGCAAAAACTTGTTCAATAGGAATCAAAGATCTAAATGTAAATACCAGAAATATAATCAATGAAAAATAGGGATAAGCTTAAGGGCTCTAAGCATGGCATACATAGACTATCAAACATGGCACACACACACACACACAAACAAACAAACAAACAAACAAACAAACAAACAAAAACCTCCATAATAAATAGTTGACTGGAATATTCTAAAAATTAGAAACTTGTGTGCATCAAAAGATTTCATCCAAAGAGCAAAAAGGGAGCACATAGACTGGGGAAATTTTTTTTGCAACAACATATTAAACAAGGGATTTAATCTTTAAAATTTATAGGAAACTACAATACCTCTACAAGAAAAGGACAAATAACCCAAATAAAAATAGGGACAGGATGTGAACAGACACTTCACCAAGGAAAACATCCAGAGAGCCTACAAGCATACAAAGAGATATTCATGATCATCAGTAATTAGAGAGATGCAAATCAAATCAAGAATGAGATATCATCTCACAGCAGCAGAACAGCCAAGTTCAAAAAAGCAGAGGGCACACAACAAATATTGGTGAAGGTATGGAAAGACTTGGGCATTTTGTTGGTGGGACTGTAAAATGTTATGGCTTCCTCAGAAAGTTAGAGATAGAAATACCTTATGATCCAGCAATCCCTCTATTAGGTATATATCCACAAGATATATGAGCCAAAACACAAATAGATATATGCACACCAATGTTCACTGCAGCACTATTTACAATAATAAAAAGATGGAGTCAGCCTAAGTCCATCAAAAGGACAATAGATAAATAAACTTTGGTATATACACATGATGGAATACTGTGCTACCTTGAAGAATAATGATGAAGCTGCAAAACACCTCATAACATAAATGAACCTTGAGGACATAATGCAGAGTGAAATTAGATATGCACAAATGGTCATATATTACAAAAGGCCATTACTGTGAAAGTTTAAGAAAAGATGTCCATGTTAAAAGAATAATCCTTTGATGGTTACCAGTGGAAGTAGGGAGGGGACAACAATTCACAGGTGATAGAACATGATAGATCTGGTGATGAGGATGACAATAAAAAGAAGGGGGAGGGCAATACACAAGAAGGGCAAGGGGTAGACTAACAGGATATTAGGGGAAGACTTAGGGATGGTATAAATGGGATAGAGGTAGATTGCAGTGTACACACAGCCTGGAACAACAGGTTCTATCACTCTATATAGGTATAGAGACATAGTCTGAATGAGTACAGGAGGGGAAATAATGTTAAGGTTCTTGACTGTTTTGTGGATATTGTTTTCCCCTGCCAGCTATTGTAATATCGACATTTAAGTGGAATAGAAAGGAATATTGAGAAATAGGATAACAGAAAACATGCAAGCCCATCTTCAGCCTATAACTGATTGTATTATCTAGACGGATACTAGAAAGTGCTCAGGAAACTAGGATTTTTGTTAAGCCTTTGTAGAGTATGGGGCTTAAGTAGAATCCTGATTCCCACATACAATCTTTGGAGATAGGACATTCACAATTGAAAAGATATGCAGACCAACCGGAATGTCTAGAGGAAGAGAAGATAAATTTTGTAAAAAAGAACGATGAGACGAATATAAAGAAGTTTGATAGAGAGCAAGTGTAAATTGCTACAACTTGATGAATTGGACCAGTTTTTATGTATAAAGTTGCCCCAAATATCAACTAAAAGGGAAGTTTTCTTCATATCAAGGATCAAGCTTGCCTTCTCAGCACACTGAGATATGCATGGGCAACTTAGACTTTGGATGTCAAAACTGGGGGACCATAAAAGCACAAAGTAACTGGCTTGCAAGCTTACATGAGGGAGATTAAGGTCAGAATGTGGAGGGTAAGACAGACTTCCCACTGAATAGGTTTCCTCTTGACCAGATTGGTCTGGTAATGATGGGGATAGGTTTTTGTGATAAGTAATAATTATTGGGAACAATGGTGAATGTCACAACTATAACAATAGAAGAGGTGAAACTAAAAAGGGGGAACAGTTAATCTGTTATTTCAGTAACAGAGGCATCAAAAGGGAAGAGCACGGAAGGAATGAGGGATCCTAACCATAAAAGTGGTGACAACAAAGAAGATGGCAGAGGTGATGGCATAGAGAGAGGACTATAGGCCCATGGACTAAGAAAGACAGTGTACCTGAAGGAGGAGGATGGCTGTCAAAACGTGCCCTTTGGACTTTTAAACAAATGTATATTTGTATATTTCAACTGTGGTATGTGTACATCAAAAAAAAAGAAAAAATGTGTGGTAGAGGTAAATACTTTTAGCTGATGGTGCATTATATGCTTTGTAAGCATTGCAAAGATTGCTTGAATTTAAAACTGATGATCTGCCCTGTAGATGTTCATTCAATCCATAATAAAAGCTTTAAAAATATATTATAGCATATATTACAACTAATGATATGCAGATTTAATACCACAAGGAAAATCTGAAAAGGGCACAGAAAGTTGTACTTCTTAACCTTAAATTGAACTTTTATTTTAGCAAAATTGGAATTCTTTAGCATTGTTGTTGTTGGTAAGTGTTATCAAGTCGGGTTGGATTCATAGCAACCTTGTATATGGGTTTACAAGGAGTGGTTGGTGAATTTGAACCATCTACCTTGCAATTCAAACCTAACTTGTGGTAAAGTGCTTATACTGCAGAGCAATAAACTGTACTAAGCACAACTTTTTAGTCTGTTAGCTATACCATAGTGGCTTGCATGTTGCTCTGATGCTGGAAGTTATGCCATTTGTATTTTGAATGCTGGCAGTGTCACCAATTGCGACCAGGTTATGCAGAATTTACCAGAGTCAGGCAAATTTGAAAGAAAGAGAGGTGGACTACTTTGAATGGTAAGCAACTGAAAATCATATGAATAGCAGTGGAACATGGTCATATAACACTAGTATATTATCAGATATAGTGTCAGGATATGAGCCCCTCTGGTTGGAAGGCATTAAAAATATGACTGAGGAATAGAGGTAAAAGAGCTGAATAGGAAGTTTCAGTAGGAAGCTCGAGAACACGAACACAAAGTCAAATATATTAAATATACAAATATCTGAATTTAGAAAGCCAAAAGGAAAGAGCACACTTAACATTTCTTAAGCTGAAAGAATTGAAGATAAAGCATTAAACCTCATCTACCAATACTGAATGGTATTTGGAGAAAATGTTCAATGGTACAGAAAGTATCAAAAGAAAAAGAAAGACACACAGCCACTGTTCCAAAAATAAATTGCTTATGCTCAACTATATCAAGAGGTTGCATATGATTAAGAGAAAATGATACTGAAAGAAGAAGACCAAAGTGCACTGGAGGCTTTGGAAAAGAACAAGCCTCCAGGAATTGATTGCTAGAATACAAATTGAAAATTTTCAACCAACTGATACAGCACTAGAGGCACTCACTCAGCTAGGATAAGAAATTTGGAAGACAGCTGCCTGCCCATCTGACTAGAAGAGATTCATATTTGTGAGAATCCAGAAATAAGTAATCCAATGGAATGTGGAGATCGTCATATAATCTCATTAATGCCACATGAAAGTAAAATTTTGCTAAAGATATTTCAAAAACAGCTGTCCAGTACATTGACTGGGAATTGTCAAAGATTAAAGTTTGATTCAGAGGAGGAATCGGAACAAAGGATATAGTTGCTGATGTCAGATGGATCTTGGATGAAATCAGAAAATATCAGAAAGATGTCTACATGTGCTTTACTGGCTATGCAAAGACTTTTGAATGGGCAGACCATGAAAAGCGATGAAGAACATTGCAGAGAATGTATATTCTGGAACACTTAACTTATGCTAATTAGGAACCTGTACCTAGACCAAGTGGCAGTTGTTTAAACAGAACAAAGAAACACTGAATGCTTTAAAATTTGAAAAAAGTATGTGCCATGGTTATATTCTTTCACCATATTTATTCAATCTGAGAAGCTAAATTATATGAAGATGAACATATCAGGATTGAAGGAAGATTCATTAACAATCTGAGATATGCAGATGATACAACCTTCCTTGTTGAAAGCGAAAGGACTTAAAACATTTACTGATGAAGATAAAAAAATAAAAAAAAAAATTGCAACCTTAAGAATGGCTTGCACTTCAATGTAAAGAAAACAAACAAACAACAAAAAAAAAACAAAAATCCTCACCAATGCAGCACTCTTGATAAATGGAGAAAAGGCTGAAGTTGTCAAAGATTTCATTTTGCTTGGGTCCAATATCAACATTCATGGAAGCAGCAGTCATGAAAAAAAATGATATATTGGATTATGCAATTTGTTGTATAAGATGCTTTTAAAGTTTTGAAAAGCAAATATGTCAGTTTTAACACATAGGTGCATGTGAAAGAATATTTTGAAGAAGTTTTAAGAAAATTCAAAGTTGTATTGTTGTTCATTATTAAAGGTTGGCAAGAATCTCATTGAGAAATCTTACACCATCCATCTACAGATCTGACCTTGTCCCTATAGAATTCTTTTTGCTCTTTAAACTCAAAAATATTTAAATGGAACATGATTTGAGTCTCTCAAGAATTCCAAAGCTTCCATTTTTAGGTAGTGCAAATTGCAGAGCACAGAATTTTATGAGAAGACTTGGAGAGATGAAAACAATGACTTCAGAAGTGTATTGGGATAAATGAAGGCTACATCAAAAACAAAAGGCTCGTATTTTGACACCGTAAAGGTTTCTTAGCCTGAAGCAATGCTTTCTAAATTACCCTTGTATAACTACGAAACATTAGCCTAAGAAATGCTGTTTAACTTCAATAAGTTTGCCTTATTTAGAATTTCATACAAAGTAGAATTTAAAAATATCTTGTATATATGTGTAAAGCTTATTTTTTTTTACCATTTGGCATAATGATTCTGAGATTCATTGAAATTGTTGTTCATCTGTAGTTTTATATTTGTTATTACAATGGAGTATTACATTTTATTGCCACATCATAATTGTTTTGGTTTATTTTTCCAACTTTCTGATACATTTTAATTGTCTCTATTTGGGGTTATTATGAATAAGTCAGCTATGCATATTTAGTAGAAGTCTTTTTTGGACAAAGGTTTTAATTTATCTTGAGTAAGTCGGGTTGAAGCACAAGGTCACTGTTCAAACTCACCAACTGCTCCTTGGAAACTCTGTAGAGAGTGGCTATGAGTTGGAATGGACTCAACAACACTTAGGATATAATCAAGATGGTGGATCAGGTAGATGTGCAGTGAGTAGCTCTGTCACCAACAACACAGAATATCGGGCCAAGCAGGCTCAGGAGATGGTGTTACAACACTGAACCACATATAAAGGCATACTTAGAATATTGGCAGGCTTACCACTAGGGAAATTGTAGCAGAATCAAAAATCCATTGCTTTCTAATTCAAGATGCTCAGCTATTCCCAGAGCTGCCATCTTGGGAGAGACAAAGATGGGGAAGTCTCAGAACAGTCATGAATACCTGACAGAACCACAGAGATACAGGTGTGGACATTCATTTTTTGACATCTGTTCATTGGTCTCTCACTGTCTAAGCGCCTCCATACTGGTAACTAGAGGGGATGCCTGAGTGAATGGATACCCCACCCCTACTCTTGGAGGGTTCTGCTATACACACAGATCTCCTGGAAATTTAACGTGACAGTTTCCACTTAAACCCAAACGGCCACCACTACTCTGTCAGTTTGTCATACTGTGGTGGCTTGTGAGTTGCTATGATTCTGAAAGCTATGACACCGGTATTTTAAATAACCAGCAGGGTCACCCATGGTGGATAGGTTTCAGATGAGCTTCCAGACAAAGACAGACTAGGAAGAAAGAGTGAAAAACTACCTCTGAAGCTTTAGTCACTGAAAACTTTATGAATAGCATTGAAACATTGTCAGATAGAGAGAAAATGAATCCCTCAGGAAAGCACTCAAAAGGTCACTGGAGAAAAGCTGCCTCCTCAAAGTAGAATTCAACATGATGAAGTGAATGGAGTAAAACCCATGAAAGTAAAGCATGTGAGACTTCATATGCTGATGGGACACAACTGAAAATGAAGAGAAACAGCTGTAAACATCCATTAATAATCAGAACATGGAATGTATGAAGTATGAACCTAGGAAAATTAGAAATTCACAAAAATGAAATGGAACACATAAACATAGATAGGTTAGGCATTAGTGAGCTGAAATGGACCAGTATTGGCCACTTTGACTATGATGACCACATGTTTTACTATGCCTGGAATGACAAATTGAAGAGGAATGGTGTTGCATTCATTGACAAAAAGAGCATAGCCAGATCTGTCATGAGGCACAACGCTGT
>NW_006409170.1:124481-130298 GCF_000296735.1 Chrysochloris asiatica
TCAAAATGAATGTCATAAGATAAACTGAAACTTGCTCCCCAGTGTAGAGTTGCTAAAGCAAATGGAAGAAATGAGGAGGTCCAAGAGCTGAACAGAAAATTTCAAAGGATAGCTCAAGAAGATAAAATCAAATATTACAAAAAAATTTGCAAAGATCTGGAGTCAGAAAACACAAAAGGAAGAACACGCTCAGCATTTCTCATGCTGGGGGAACAGAAAAATTCAAGCCTCAATTTTCATTACTGAAGGATTCTCTGGGCAAATCACTGAATGATGCAGAAAGCATCAAAACAAGGTGGAAGGAATACACACAGTCACTGTACCAAAAGGAAATGGTTGATGTTTAACAATTTTAAGAGGTAGCATTTGATCAAGAGCCAGTGATACTGAACGAGAACATACAAGGTGTATTGAACGAATTGGCAAAGAACATGGCACCAAGAATTAATGGAATAAAATTGAAATCTTTCAAGAAAGTGAGGCATCACAGGAGGCACTCACTTATCTATGCCTAGAAATTTGGAAGACAACTATCTGGCTGACTGATTGGAAGAGATCTGTATTTGTGCCCATTCCAAAGAGAATGGAAGGTGGAAATCATCGGACAATCTCTTTGATATCCCATTTGAGTAAAGTTTTACTAAAGATAATACAGAAAAAGCTGCAAGCATACATTGCAGAGGTACAAGCTGGATTCAGAATAAGCCATGAAACAAGGGATATCATTGCTGATGTCTGATGGATCTTGGTTGAAAGCAGAGAATACCAGAAAGATGTATACCAGTGCTTTATTGACTATACAAAGGCTTTCGATTGTGTGGATCATGACAAGCTATGGACAACATTGCAAAGGCAGAGTATTCTGAAACACTTAATTGTGCTCATGAGGAATCTGTACATGAACCAACAGGCAGTTGTTCAAACAGATCATGGGAACATTGAATGGTTTAAAATTAAGAAAGGTGTGCAAAAGGGTTGTATTCTTTCACCATACTTATTCAAATTGTATGCTGAGCAAATAATCCGAGAAGATGGGTTATATGAAGGAAAACGTGGCATCAGGATTGGAGGAAGACTCATTAACAACCTGCAATATGCAGATGATACAACTTTGCTTGCTGAAAATGAAGAGGACTTAAAATATTTAATGGTGTAGAGCAAAGAGCACAGCCTTCATTACTGATTTAATCCCAATGTAAAAAAAACAAAAATCCTCACTACTGGACCAATAAACAATATTCTTTTCAACAGAGAACAGAATGGAGTTGTCAAGGACTTCATGCTTCCTGGATCAACTATCAACACTCATTGAAGCAGCAGTCAAGAAATGAAATGATGTATTGCATTAGGCAAATCTGTTGCACAAGACCTTTTGAAAGTGTTTAACAGCAAAGATGTCAGCTTGAGGACTAAGGCATGCCTGACCCAAGCCATGATATTTTCAGTAACCTTATATACATATGAGAGCTGGACAGTGAATAAGGAAGATCATAGAATAATTGATGTTTTTGAATTATGGTATTGGAGGAGAATATTGAAAATGCCATGGGATGCCAAAAAAAACACAATAGATCCCTTTTGGAAGAAGTTCAGTCAGAGTGCTCCTTGGACACCAAGATGGCCAAACTTTGACTCTCATACTTCAGACATATTGTGAGGAGTACCAGTTGCTGGAAAACGATATCATGTTTGGTAAGGTAAAGGGTCAGAGAAAAAGAGGAATATCCTCAGCAAGATGGATTGGCAAAGTGGCAGCATCAGTGGGCTCAAGCATGGCCACAGTAGTGAGGTTTGCCCAAGATTGGGTTGTGTTTAGTTCTGTTGTGCAATAAGGTGGCTATGAGTCTGTAATCAACTCTATGGCACCTAATGATAACATAAATTTTATACTCTGATATTTCCTATATATGTCCTTGTGTGACATTGTGGGTTAATGCGATGGAGAGCAAAATTGGTTTAAATTCAAGGTCAGCAGTTCAAGTTCACCAGTTATTCCTCAGAAATCCTGTGCATTGTCACCACTTTCAGAACACACTTTTTGGCACTTAACAACAACAGCAACAACATACGCATTTTAGATGAGAACCATAAAAATGTGTAATATCTAAATTTTTGCAACAAAATGTTCAAAATGAAATATACTGCACAATAATTCAGTTCTTGAAGATTAAAACTAAATCTGTGTTTGATTAACTAGCAAGTTGTAAAATCAATGTTGTTTCAATTTGATGCCAAAAGAAAGTAAACATGTTAACTGCCAAGATTTACATATTTAATTTCAATACTTTATATTGCAATGATAAAACCACTTTGAGAAGACATGAGGAGAGACCTAGGGAAAACTTTATAATTGAACGGGATATTAAGCCATGTATTTTTTAGCCACACTGTATTATGAAGTAAACAGGCTATTTGGGAGTCTCAAATCAAAGAAAAACATAATGATGAAGCAACCAATCAGACAACTTTGTAGTTTAATCATAGTATTTTTCTTAATGTTTAAATGCAAATAATGATGAACTCTCGGATTTTCCTTGTAGTCTAGCTTAAACTACAAAATCATTGTTAGTGTTTTAAAATACCTGTTTTAGAGTAATTTCCATAAATATTAAGTATTATGACGTTATAGTATCTGATAGTCCTTACTTGCCCTAGGTAGATTTAGGCAAATGTAACTTCATATTAACCCATAAAAGTGAAAGAAAGAAATTATGAAGCAACAGAGTAGAAAAGAAAATTTCAAAGGTTGGTTTGAGAAGATTAAAAAAAATAAAATGTTTCCATGAAATGTGTAAGGAACTTGCATTAGAAAATCAGAAGGTAAGAACACGCCTGACATTTCTCAAACCTAAAGAACTGAAGCAAATATTGAAATATTATACAGGTTTACTATTGAAGAATATGCATTTGAGTTATGGAAGAGAATATTGAAGGTACTATGGGCTGCCAAAAGAACAAATAGATCTGTGTTGGAAGAAGTGTAACCAGACTGCTCTTTGGAGGCCAGGATGACCAGACTTCATCTCTCATACTTCGGACATATTGTCAGATGGAACCAGTCACTGGAGAGAGATCTCATGTTTGGTAAGGTGGAGAGTCAAAGAAAAAGAGGAAGACCCCCAGTGGGATGGATTGGCAAAGTGGCAGCATCAATTGTCTCAAGTGTGAGAACAGTTGTGAGGCTAACCCAGGCCCGGGAAGTATTTTGTTCTGTTGTGCAAAGGGTCTCTATGAGTCAGTACTAACTTGAGGGCACCTAATAACAACAACAATATTGAATAATGTAGAAAGTATCAAAAGAAGATAAATTCCTATGATGTCACTGTACTAAAAATAATTGATAAATATTCAGTGTTTAGGAAGAAGTACACACTGCACTGAAAATGTTAGTGAAAAGCAAGTACCCAGGAGTTGATAGGCTAACTGAAAGGTTTCAACAAATGGATGCAAAACAAGTAGCTCTCATTCGTCTATACCAGGAAATTTGGAAGTAAACTACTTGGCCAATGGATTGGAAGATATCCTTATTTATGCCAATTCTAAAGAAAAGCAATCAAGCAGAGTTCGTAAATTATTGAAAAAAGACATATTATCTTTGATGAACTTGACCTACACCTATGGATGCAGTATCTCAAAAGAGGGAACAAATCTTTCCAGCAAGGATCATTCCCACCCCATCCATACACAGTAGACAGGGATGGGAAACTTGGACATTGGATACCCAAAATGGGAGTAGGGGACTACAAAGGCAAGAAGTGACTGGCTTACAAGCTTTCAAGAGGGAACCTAGATCCAGAGGACATGGAGGCAGGTAGAATGTCCACTGAGTAGTATCCAATCTGTCTAGGCAGGGCTGATGAAAGGAAATGTGGATAGGTCTCTTGTGATGTGATAGTGAATCATTGTTACCAGGACTGATTGTGAGGGTTGTAAATGTAAAGGTAGACATTTTGTAGCAAGAAGGGGATTGATTAACATTGCAGTCTATGAGTGGAGGTCCCTGGGACCATGAAGGGAGAAGAGCTGATCACAGAACCCTACCAAGAGAAGCAGTGATGCCTGAGATGGAGGCAGAGACAATGATATGGAGAGATGGAGCAGCTGGGGACTTTAGACCCAGAGAGGGAGAGGGGCTGTTTGCTGATGACTGAGGGCGGTGGGCAGGCTTGTAGGATATACCCTTTGGTTGGTTGATGATGCATGGAGGGGATTGTAACCATGGCAATGAAATAATATAGAATAGGATGAATGTAAAACTAATGTTCTCCCATGTAAACTATCACATAATTCACAATAAAACATTTAAAAAAACAAAACAACAACAAAAAAGACATACTATCACATGTGTCTAAAGTTTTGCTGAAGACAACTCAAAAACATTTGCAACACTTTATCAACAGGAATTTAAGCCAGTTTCCGAAGAATACTTGCAATGAGTGATATCATTGTTGATATTTGGCGGATTTTGGTGCAAAGCAGAGAATGCCAGAGAGATATTTGGCTGTGTTTCATTGACTATGCAAAGGCATTCGACTGTGTGGATCATAACAAATTATGGATAACATTGTGAAGAATAGGTATTTTAGAAAACTTCATTGTATTTATAAATAAAGACTGAAGAACCTGTCCATAGACTAATAGTCAGTTGTTAACAAGGCACACGGGGATATAGTCTGAATCAGGGTTATCACTAAATTTATCCAATTTGTGGCTCTGTAGAATAAGCACTCCATCACAAGGTCGGTTTTGTAAGACAAGGTTGGCAATTCAAACTCACAAGCTGCTCCTTGGAAACCCTATCCAGGGTTGTTGTGAGTAGAAACTGACTCGGTATTTAACACCAACAATAATATGCTTAGCAAATAATCTGAGATGCTGGAATATAGGAAAAGTACATGGCATCTGGATTGAAAGAATAATAACTCTTTGTTTACTTTTAATTTTATTGTATTTATATTTTAGTGGACATGGATTATAAAGTAAAACTATTACAAATAAGGTGGTATTTTAAATACCAGTTGCATATCTTCCTATATCCTAGCAATACAAAACTGAATACAATGTGATAAACTCACAGATGAGTAAGGAAAACAATTAGTCATAAAAATAATTGTGCATTTTTCATTACATTATTAATATATAACCATTTAAAACTATTTTATCTAACACTCTAAAGCTTGAATATTTATTGGGGCAACTACAGACAATTTTCATAAATACATTATGAAAATATGTTTTCAATGGTCAAAACGAACAGCAGTGAAACACATTCAGCACCAGAATATTGAATTTTGAAACATGATGAAGAGCACAAAAATATTGTCATATATAGACCCAGAAAATGAGACCCTCTGCTGGGAAAGAACTCAAAATACTACTGAGGAAGAGGTGCCTTATCAAAGTACAGTTGACTCTAATAAAATGAATGGAGGAAATCTTTGGGGACTTCCATCTGCTGCTAGGAACAAATCAAAATGAGAAGAAATATCTGTAAACATCCATTAACAATCAGAACATGGAATGTATCAAGGAAAATTGGAAGTTGTCAAAAATGAAATGGAACAGGTAAAAATTGACATCCCAGGCATTAGTGAGCTGAAATTGACTGGTATAGGTCATTTTGGATCTGAATATGATACAATGACAAAATGAAGAGGGCTGGCATCATATTCCTCATCAAAAAGAACATTTGAAGATCTCCCTTGAGTGACAAAGCTTTCTGTGATAGGATAATATCCATACACCTACAAGAAAGACCAGTTAATATCCAAAGCCATGTACACATATAATGCAATCCCAAACCAGATTCCATTGACA